>NC_134485.1:411461231-411498731 GCF_040206685.1 Ascaphus truei | reverse complement strand
TGCCTCTGCAACTCATTCAAAAGCAAGGGTTTATAAAGGTGAATTTGACGTATGCCGAGAGATGCTGATAAAGGCTCGTCCTACGGTACATTACACTATTATGATCTTTTATTCTTTAGTGTAGGGTTGTAAATGCACGGGTCCGAGGGAGAAAAAGAAAGATTATTTTGCAGGTAGCGACATGTTTTAGCGCCTTCTTTGAGGGGCCCGCAATGCATCGTGTTACAATACACTCTGGGCAGTGGAAGGGTTAATAGACCAATATAAGAGCTCTTACCCTCCGGTGTAGCTTGTAGAAGCTTTTCGAGAGCTCATCCCAAGGAGAGGTACTTTTGAGATCTCAACTACTTACTTGTGCACTACACACTTGAAGTCTAAGGCCCGTAATATAGAGGGTGCGCGCTGCGACGCGCGCACGGCAGTTATAGTTGGCTGTAGTTAGCCAGCCATGGTATACTAAGGCCGCGCGCGCATAGCAGTGAGCGTGGAGCCGGGCGATCGGGGGGAAGACTCTGAAAAGTAAGTATTCGCGCCGCTACCGCTCAGTGTCTGCAATGTGCGTGAGTATGTGTGTGTGTGTGTATGTATGTGTGTGTGTGTGTGTATGTGTATGTGTGTGTGTGTGTGTGTGTGTGTGTATAAAGTTGCACAATATTAATAAATAAGTTCTTATCACAGCATGTCTTTTTTTTTAATTTTAATACACACACACACACACACAGCTTCCCCAGTGACACACAAACACACAGTGACACACACACACACACACACACACCGTGACACACACACACCTTACCTTCCAAGCCTGTCGCTCACAGCAGCACGGACCATGCACATGAAGTGTGCGTCACGTGCACGAGCGTTTGCACAGGCGCACGCGCCCACTATATTACGGGCCTAACACAAGAGTCTCATGATAAGTATTGCTACCTGCGCGGTAATTCTAGTCGATCTTTTTTTTTGTGCACCCAAATTGTTTTACTTGTGCAAATCCACTTACTCTGAAAGATCGTATCCTACTGTTATTTTAACGCACAGCCTGGACGCTCGCAATGAATACGCCGCTAAGATCACAGAGGGCCACACTTACTAAGCAGTCTTCTCCCATAAGACACCCTACAACCCATTCAAGACAATGGACTGTAAGATATCTATCAGCGCTGTAAGGTGTCTCGTGGCAGAAGACTGCTTAGTAAATATGGGCCTGTATGTTTCACTGATATGCAGATAAGGCTGTGGAGGATGACAGTGTACTCCCCTCTTATCATCGACGCGCTGCTGCAGGTCCGTCATTAACTTCCTTTGAAGTAGAGAGAAGTGGTCTGCTGATTGGACTTAAACATGGTAGCACAGAGTCAGATGCAACTTTCATTCCAGTCTAATGAGATCCCTGCCCTTATCCGGGAGGAGGAGCCAATGAACATCGAGGATGAGGGAAGCAGAGGATTCTGGGAGCGGAAATACTGTAGCAACCATAGTCTCCCCAAAATAATAGTTTAAACTACCACTGTCGGTAAGTCAGTAGGTTTTGAGAATTTTTTTGGGGGGGCGGGAAATATTTAAAGTGTCAATTGTAATTGACCATTGGAAACATGATGTG
Organism: Ascaphus truei; assembly: GCF_040206685.1. Classification (NCBI taxonomy): domain Eukaryota; kingdom Metazoa; phylum Chordata; class Amphibia; order Anura; family Ascaphidae; genus Ascaphus; species Ascaphus truei. Next base: position 411,497,131 of record NC_134485.1, on the reverse strand, counting down.
TTTAGTGCAAATATAATTTTGGGCTGCTTTGCACCTTTAACACTTCCTCTCTTTCATTAACCGTTTGCGTGCTGGAGGGGCCAGATTGCCATGACCACTCTGGCACTTGCGATCATGTGACTGCTTTGATCGCTCAGTCACTGATGATGGAAGGGGGATGAGTCAAAGGAGCATAGGACGTGATCCCCAAGGGGCCCATTGGGTGCCAGACCCTATGACGTAGTAGCTAAGTCTCAGGCACTTAAAAGGGTTAATCGTTGTCTTAAAACAGAAAATAAGTGAACGATTTCACAATGAAGTCAGCAGGTGAGGATGAAAAAGTGAACATGTAATAGCAGTGCACCAATTATAATGGGAATAAATATGTCACTTAAAACAATATGTAAAAAAAATTGAAAAATAATTGTCTGTGCTGAACCAAACCAAGTGATTTAGACAGATTGATACATAAAGTATCGATGATAATTGTAGTTGAAAAACCGTATGTAACCCATATTCGCCCCCCCCCCCCCCAATCGCAGATAGGGTGCATATGAGGAGAATCTATATGTATTACCAGGTGTGGTGCTTTACCTATTAGGTTCACAGGAGGCCTGAGCCTCTGCCAGTGAGAGCTTGGGGTGTATCCTCTGGAACAATACTATATGGTACAGCGCCTCCACCTGCGATGGCTCCCAGCAGAGCGAGAGTTGTTCCTCGCAGGACAATAACACAATACTACTGTCATGATAATGTCATGAGATATTGGGTATTTTTAATCCCTCTGGGGCTTAAGGGGTTAATGAGCTACAGTTTTAGGAAAATACAAATATGTGTGGTGTCTTTTCAGAAATATCTGGGCTTCAAAAGGCTTGATTGAAGTTGGGTGTGAAAAGTACAGAGGGGGTTTGGTGTATGTTAATACCTAATTTGCAGGCCAAGTGTATATTGCTGGTAGAGACAGCTAGGCCCATGTCTGGAGCATTGGGTTTAAAATATAGCACCTGTGACAAACGTTCTCTACACAGGAGGCCCAGCTTCAAAGCATTTCTTGACAAGGGGTTTTATGGGGGCCAGGGGCGTGGCTACAGAAGGTATCAGAATGAGTGACCTTATTAAATATAAGAATATCATGAGACATCCTATGCTGAACATGATAAAGTTACATGTGTGTGTCCGTGGGACCAAGTCGCAAATAATGATTACTGACACATGACGTCTAGCAGGTACTAAAGACAGATATTAATATCTCTCTTAATTTTAGTATTACACTGTAATATTTAATCTCATTGGGAGCGTCATGCGTGCCGGAATGTATTAATATGTCTCGCGTGCCAGTAAGTACTACTTAACTGAAGTTATGAAGCTATTTAGATAGGAAAAGCAGTTTTTAAACGTCCTGGGGTGGGAGGAGTTTTACTCTGGGGAAGACTGTCAACCTCACCACTGATTTATGACAGGGGCTGGGTTTAGGTTGTGTTCAATGGGAAATAACTGTATTTAAGGCTGGGCAAGTGTGGTGGGGATAGATATCTACAGAGGAGTATTTTGAGACCGGATACGGGATATTTCAATGTTTCTTACCAGCGACCTCTCTGGGGGAAAATCTATGTCATGTAGTGAAGTATAGATTTTCTTTTATGTTTATCATTTTATTTTAAGAAGCTGTTCTGCCTTATATTGTAATAACTGTATGTTTATTTTGTAATACCTTTTCTGTAATCTAAGCATTGTATTTTTATATATATTAAAACATTTAATAAGTAATGCTTTTGGCTCTGAATGAACTAATGCGCGCTCTGGAGAGAATAACTTACGAATTCGGGCACATGTCGCTACAACTGTTTTTGTGTTATAGTGCATAGTTTTTCCTATAATAAAGTGGGACCTGAGGCCCTGGCGGATATTTTAGTCTAAGATCATTTATCATATCTGCATAATCTCAGGTGGTGGCAGTGGATAGATAGGATGTGCAATTGAGTAGGGGTTAATATTAACTCGCTGGTTCCTTGTAGAGGAGAAAGGGGGGTTGGCTAGAGTAGCCGTGTGTATTAATCCTGGTTGCATATCTAAAGTCACGTGCTCACTTGTGTGCTGTTTGTGGCGGTGGTATATTGGGACGGCTTGAGGAGAGATACAACTCATTTGAGGGACCCCTGAGTGGGTGAAGAGTGGGGCAGCTTGCGAGCTGTGTATAGATCCTTGATCCTGTAAGAGGGGCTATTGTCCATTTGATGGACCTTTGCAGAGGTGAAGAGTGGGTGCGCTTGTGAGCGTCGGTATTAACCCTTGTCCCGTATGCAGGTCGCGTGCTAGCATGGGGGCGTACGTGACAACTACTCACACAGCATGTAAAAGAAACAGTAGCTTTACTAGCAGTAACCATAACCATGCATGAATTATAATCTATCAGTATTACTCCTTAATGAGACACAGTAGCTAGTTGTCTCGCAGGACGCGACCTTTCACCGTACTCCCACCCAGTGTTCCACACCCCACACCGCTACCCCCAAATGTAAGAGTGTGTGTGACTGCGCAGCCACTAGTATGGGCAATGTTATAGTTGGTGCACTTTATGAATGTTAGGAGCGCTCGGGCCTGCAAACAGTCTTCACAAAGGATCCGACGACGTGGAGCTGCCTGTAATGCCCTCCGGGGCGATCCCACCCGGATGGCTGATGATGTTCCTGAAGAGGTCTGGTCCCAAACCTCTGGGCTGATGCTGTGAAAGTCTCTGTGTCCCTAGCCGCTTCACTCACTAACATGATAGGTTCCTATTCTAAGAGGCCTGTCCTTGCATTGACTCTAACTGACTGGGACTCGGGGCCTATCTGGGCCTGGGGGTATTCGGGCCTAGTGTAGAGGCTATTTGCCTCTCTACACACTGAGCTCCTACCTCTTCCCCTTCCCGGTCTTCTCTGGCAAGCGTGCTCCCTTGCGCAACCTCCTAATCTCTCCCTGCTCAGTCCCTCCGCCCTATTGGCTCCCGGGCGTCACCTTGTCCGGCTGAGGCTCATGGGACTTGTAGTCCCCTGCTCTAAACCTCCTCTGGTTGGTCCGTGTTTCGCGCGCTACCGCAACCACTTGCTGCGCATGCGCGACCTCTTGTGTCGCCGTCGCCTACGGGACTCACTGCACATGTGCAAATACAGAAATGGCGGCGCCCTGGACGCTCGGGCCGCCGCGGAACCTGTGCGTACCGGTGCGCTCCCTGCAACCTTCCCTGACTCTCTCACCACAACGGAGGTGAGGGTCAGCCTGGGGGACCTGGCTACACGTATATAAAAATGAGGAAAAACACACAACCTTATCTCAAGGTTTAATTTAGAATCTGTTGCTATCCAAACAAGATGGTGACTCGTCATCTCAAAATGCTAGAAGAAACAGGAAAGGGACCAGTGCACGACTCTCATAGTGCAGCATTTAAAAACGTGTATTGCATATTGGTAGAAAAGGTGAGTATCACACGTGCAAAAAGGCAGTTCTTTAAAGCATTTCATGTAACATATGACTAGGGTTACTGCAATGCCCTCCGAGCACAGTCTCCACACACCGGCAGAGTTGATGACACATGACCTTGGAGCCTGCGAGGAAGCTCCCCTATCCTCCCCCAATCCACATATAAATAAACACACAACAAAGGCCTAGAGGTACAAAGGCCAAGGCTGTATTTACACAAATAAACTGGTAAGTGCCAACCCTGCCAGTGTGCTCTCCCCCTGGGTAACGGCCGATGGCACTCCAACCATGGACCCACCAAACCGGGTGCCCGATGGCCCAGCTGTTAGACGAGACTGGGCCCAGGGAATCACGCACAAATGAGCCCTGCCCACTCGCTACCCCCAGCCACCACAAGGCTTTAAGGGTTATCTGGACCATAGAGCCCCCGCTGGTAAGGTTAACGCACACCTATCCTCGCCACCCAAGGGACTATTTAATCCTCTTAAACTAGCCCCATACCGCCAGACCCGCAAGGCCCTTTCAAGCCCGTCCTGAAGTGTCATATTACACATCTATCCCTATTTTGGATGAGTGTACCCCGTTTTGGGCGAAATAATCCACTATTTGCTGAAATGAATTCTGGGTGACTTATCACCCAGCCTCCTCCTAGCTGTAACATACATTTCACTGCACCCTCTTTCCAAGCCTTCCCGTGGTCAATATCTGACCACACCACTTGAACCATCCCCCCACGCACATAAATCTGAGATAGGTCATTGCTTATTGACCTAACCAGGTCTACTGATTTTACCGCCCCCACCGCCTCCTGCACCAAGTCCTTCACTGGCCTTACTGTAGCTCAATGGCTGATAATTTACACCTCATACATAAACCTTGGCCCCTTGCAGACGCTCCCACCAGAACAGCCTCCTACTGTCTCCGCACGTTCCTCCCATCAACCAATTAGACTGTAAGCGCTTCGGAGCAGGGACTCCCTTTCCCAAATGCTACCATATGTCGCTGACTCAAATTCAAAATGCCTTATCACCCAGCCTCCTACCTACAACATACATTTCCCAACTGCCTTAATTTTCCCTCGTGCACTCCACCGCCTCAGCTCGCTGCGCCCCCTTCCACGCCCCCTTCCACGCCCTCCTGTGGAATATATCTGACCACACCACCTGGACCGTTCCCCAACTCACTCATTTTTTGGGAGGCCTCCTGTCCCTTGATGCCATCTCACCTCGCCTGCCCCATCAGAACACGTTCCCCTGTTTCCTGCTGATGCCCAAATTCCTCCCGTATAGCCTGGAAACCGCATGCTTCTTCACCCAATTAATAAAAGAATCCCCGATTATCCAAACGTCTTGAGGCAAAAAACAGATGCCACTGAAGCCCGCAACAGTGACTCCACCCAAGATACCGGCCACCGCTACGCACACCATGACCCCTCAAAATACGCTCCGAATCCCACTGCCGTAGCCGTGAAGAGCTGCAGCTTGTTGTTGGATGTAGTCCGACCCCTCCAGAGTGTCCTCCCATTGTAGCACCCCAAGAACTCCACCCACACCCCCAAATCCCTCCGGATCTCTGCCGTTACCCTTATAAAATGATGTGGATGTCGCACCTCGGCCGTAGCAGCCGCTAGCCATTTAGAAAATACCCTCCCCGTTGGCATAATTCTGGCTGCAAAAACCAGGTGTCTCATTAAGGACTGAAAACGCCTCCATGTTGCTTTTTTGAGAGACATAAATGCCTCCACGGAACTAAAGCCCTCAGTTTCTCCCCAGGTAGCCTATATTCCATAAGAACCTAATCAATTTAGATTCCTAAAAACAGAACGGTAGTGGGGCCCTCCGTTTTTCCACCGCCAATGGAACGCCGAACTCACCTGCCCCTGCTAAAAACTCTGACAGCCACCTGGCGCACAAATCTGACTCCTCTGGACCTATGAACAGATTTGTCTAAATAGTGCATTACTCCCGCCGCCTGCATTCTTTTCCGGACTACCCATTCCAGGAAAGTGCTGAAAGTTTCAAAGTAGAAGCACGACAGGGCACACCCCATTGGCAAACACAAATCCACAAATTCTGGTCACCCAGCTTGCATCCCAATAGGTGAAAGCACTGAGGGTGTATGGGTAGTCACCTAAATGCCGATTTTATGTCCTGCCCGTACCTGTCCACTAATGCTGCAGCCTGATCAAAATGTGCATAACCCACCGAGCAAAGCTCCTTGTTGATGCCATCATTCACTGACGATCCCTCTGGATAATACCACATATTTTAAAAAGAAACGAACCCCTTGTACACTCCCCACGTTCACCCACCCTTGCTAGTATACCAGGCACTTCCCTTCTGGCTCTAACTCCACGCCTAATACAACCAGCACGTGAAATCATCCAGTCACACAGATCAGGACACCCAAGCTCAGAATTCGCCACAAGCCTGTGATTTAAATAGGGACACACACCAACCAGGAGTGTTAGGGAAGCAATCAGCTAACCACCCCCACTGCTGGCTCAATCAGGCAGGAGAGAGAAAATAAAAGGTTAGTTACAGGCTTTCAATTACCACACACTTTTAAAATAAATTAACCCACTGAACACAAGTTCAGCCACCCCTGCTAGTATACACAGTACAGCACTCATTCTGGGTCTAATTGTAAACTTAATACAACCAGCACTAGAAATCAACCAATCCCACAGTTCGTCGCTTCTTTATACCCGTGTAGTAGGGATAATATCTCCACGTATTTCCCTGCCTAGATCTTTCCCTTTTTCCCCCCTACTAAAAAGTGAAAACCTTTTACAATGGCAGCCACATGCAGGGGCTTAAGTGGGACTGGCCCCCAACCCAGTGGGGGCTCCCGTGTAGCCCCTCCTTTAGTGTTGGACCGGGTCCTACATGTAAAAAAAAAACGGGTAACGGGTACCCAGACAAAATTAAATGATCTATCCGGCCAGGTACCCGGTTGGCACTTACCTGGGGGTGGAGGAAGACGGCGGCGACATCTAGGCAGGTCAGCAGAGGTCCTGTGGCCGTGGCAGAATCAGCAGTGTGTGTTCAGCCCGCGCGGGAGCTGCAGGACTCCATAGCAGGGTGAGCTGGGGGACCATGTGACCGGAGCAGGAGCAGAAGTGTTCCTATTGGACAGCCGCCACAGGACCTCTGCTGACCTGCCTAGATGTCGCCGCCGTCTTCCTTATGGGTCTTCCTCGCCTTCCGTCGCTGATGATGATGTATTTTTCAGCTACCCTGACATTACCCGGCGCCGGGCCCACTTCTCAGTTGCCGGGTCCGGCTAATGTCCGGGTAGCTGAAAACCTGCCGGGTAGCGCGTAATTCCGGGTACTCGGTACATCACTACCCTCCTTACCTCCTGTGGGTCCTCCCACCCCTGTTGGGGCACACCAACCCCCTAGGGGCACAAGTATAGCCCCCACCTCAATGGTCACATGTAGCTCCTCCCATTCCAGCAGGGGGGACACTGGGGAGGGGAAACAGCATGTAATCCAGCCAAGCTGGAGGGGAGAGGGGAAGCAGCACGTGGACCGGCACCAAAGGTGAGGAGGAGGAGGGGGGGGGGGAGAGAGGAGAGACTAGCCCCTGCGGTCAGGTGCCCCGTCGCTGAAGGGCACAAGGCTGCTCTCCAGCTGGAGTATTACTGTTGGCTGTAGCGAGTAGTGACTGATAACGTCACCAAAGCGACCATACGGCAGGAATGTCAAAAAGCCCAAATATAACCGCCGGCGTAGGAAAATACGCGAAATATTTCAAATAAAGTCCACAGACTAGAAATCCCAGTCCGTGGACTTTCCTTGAAATATTTGGTGTATTTCCTACGTGTGCGGATGCAACGATAGTAAGTCCTCCTACTCACCGGCTGTGCCGCAGCCTGGCCCGGAAGCCGTCAGCGCTGATGATCTGCGGCGTGTGTGGAGACTGTGCTCGGAGGGCGTTGTAGTAACCCTTGTCATAGGTGACATGAAATGCTTTAAAGAACTGCCTTTTTGAACGTGTGATACTCACATTTTCTACCAATATGCAATACATGTTTCTAAATTGCTACACTATGAGAGTCGTGCGCGTGTCCTTTTCCTGTTTCTTATAGGATGAAAACAGGTGACGTCCTGATGAAGGTGCAACAGAACTTGGAAACGTTCGCAATCCTTTTTTTTTGACACAGGATGGAAGCGGCGATCTCGGGAGCTGAACCCCTTTAATTGCAGTTCCAGGGACTCCCTGTTTCCCGTGAAACTTACCTCATGCCGGTTGCAGCCATGGCTAGGCGACAAATATGGCAAAGTTTAAAGCTCGCGGGCCAATAAGAAGCCGAACCTCATGACGTTACGACTTCCTATTGGTGTGGGAGCTTTGAAAAGCCGCCATACCATCATCCCTGCTAGCGGAGCGGCTATCGGCACACACTACGGAGGTGAGTATCTCCGGAAGCAGGAGGTCCCCGGAGCTGAAATTAATGAGGTGCAGCTCCAGAGACCCCCTGCTTCAATGAACATAAATCGAGTGACCAAAGAGGTCACAGCAGTCCCTTCTATACGCACTCACGGTCAAAATTAGAGGGATTAGGATAGTAGGATGTAAATATCCCCAGGCACTAGCTGAATGGACTAGCTACTCCATATGCCAACTAAGGGATATGGAAGCATAGCATTCTAAAAACAAAAATAATAAACTTTTAGTAGTGTACAGACAAAAACGCCGAAAATCGTGAACATAGTATGCACGTGTGAAAGTTAAAATAGGAATAAAATCCCCAAAGCTGAGAACGTGCGTCTGGAAGGAATTATACCAGTGTCAAAAAGGTAAGGAACCTGGATAGATGCATATAGGTATAGACCCCTAAGTGTAGTAAGTACTTGACTGTATTAGTCAAGTGTAGACTCTGGGGTGCATACGGTGGTGGGCAATAAAGGCAAGGGTGCTGTGTGTTCATAGAATAAAGTATACTGGCAAACAAGACCCTGACTTGCAAGGAGTTTGAAGCAGGGGAATCTGGTTCAATTCCCGGTGTCGGCTCCTTGTGACCTTGGGCAAGTCACTTTATCTCCCTGTGCCTCAGGCACCAAAACATAGAGTGTAAGCTCCATTGCGCAGGGACTTTGCCTGCAAAATGTCTCTGTAAAGTGCTACGTAAAACTAGCAGCGCTATACTGTACAAGAACATGCTACATTATAATTATTATTTATTTATTTTGGTATAAGCGGTGTGACTCCCAGTAATAGCAATACACCCTGCTTCAAACTTATTTTTCTTCTTTTTTTTTTTTAAATGTAAAAAAATTGTGCGCTTGAATTAAAGAAGAGAATTTCTTAGCATGGAAGACTGGTTGTGCTGCATCATACACTGCATGTACACTGGATAGAATGCAAAAAGAAAAGTCAATCAACGTGGTAAACAAAAATATTTTAGGCACAGCTACTGTACACAGAATGGGACAGCGCATGTTAAACATAGCCAAATAATTACAGCAAACCTTCTGCTCCTTCAGTCTCTTAATAATGATTCACAGGGAATATCAAAAAAAAGTCCCAATATCTCATTAGGTGCACAGCCTGTAAATGGTCCCAGCCCAAACCCCTGCTAAATAAATAGCAGCACAACGTAACCTCAATGCAAAATAAAACGTAGGAATAGGACCGTGTGAAGAAGTAATAGTTTGTGGCTTAGTACATTTCATCTTGCATTAAAATGATGGTATGCGGTTTTTTTCCAATCCTACCTAAACGTATTCTGAATTTCCGACACATTTGAAAAGATGACATGAGTGTGTTTGCTTGATCGGAATACTTAAAACCAGAGACATAACATAAAACACAGACAAAGCTCAGTGCACATCCAGAAAAACTTATATACGGTACAGTGCCTAAATATACATGTATAAATAACTAATAAATAAAATGGTCTTTTAGTTTAACATTTTGGCCAAATTGTTGTAAGCCCTTGAGCCAACTACACGGCAGACCACGTTTCAAGGGTCCCTACACTAATATAGATTCTTAATAACCTGTGCATTGCCAGGAAGAATGATTTATAATAAATCTGTCAATATGAGTTGCAAAAGTTCTAAGTCTGATTGAAGCTTTTATTAACCTGTACATTACCAGGAAAAGCACTCTGTAATAGATTTGTCACAATCACACTGCATGCAGGCAAGTTTTTGGAGGTTCAATATGAGCTTGTAGGTGTTCTGTATGTTTTATAATTCTTGATCGGAATACTGCAACACTATAACACCACTTTGTGACTCAGTCGGCATTTGCAGCGTCTGGGACAGCAGACCATAAACTCCATTAATCTGACTGGTATAGTGGCCTCCAGTGAACCAAGTCCGTATTTGCATACAGATCCCAGCATTCCTGTTAAGCAAATATTTATCATTTCTATCATTTGCAGGAGTGTGGCATTTAAAGAGCCTGCTAATTGGGATGGATCATGCTCGGCGACGGCAAACCAAGCACATGCCATCTGCCTCCAGATAGAACGGTTTTCTCTGGAAGGCCAGGACCTGGCAGGGTAAACACAGCTTGCGCTAATCTGGTATATACTGTACACACACACAACACCACATTTGGATCAACAACTACTTACGCTACAAGAATAATCTTCAATGAGCAGCGCATTAACCTCTCCAGGGCCAGAGAGGTCTGCAATGCATTCTGGATACTAAAAAATTCCGTGATCAGGAAAGGCAATGGCATCAATATGTCCAGCTTGGGAGATATAAGGCAGAGGAGAGGGGGATATGATAAGAACTTTCACGCACGGAAAAGGTTTTCAGCAAAGTACAGGAGTGTAGCATATTTCAGAGAAAGAGAAGTGCAAGTCGGGCTGTGAAGCTGGAGAGTGGAAGGCTCAGGGGACATGTGAGGAAGTACTTTGCCACGAAAAGAGTAGTGGATTCATGGAGGCGCTCCCCAGCGGTGGTGGCAGAGGTTATTCCAAATACTTGGGATAAATCACCATAAAAAAAACAAAAAGCTATCATAATAGGATCTGAGGTATTACAACAAACAGGAACATGTTCAGACTACGTAAACCAAGGGTTTATTATCTGTCAAATTCCGTGTATATATTACAGTTTGTTTCGATGTACCGCAATACACTTTAAAACATGTTGCTACTACTTTGCAATATAAGAACAGCGACTATTTTTAAGCGTGCTTCTACTGTCACTTTTTTTGTGCTGGACCTTTAAATGTTAAAGCGCTGAATGCATAAGTGCACTTCCAGCTGTGAGATGTCACTGCAGATGTTCCACAGAGCATCCCCCCATGTGAAACCAGCCCTGGTTACTGTGACAGCATGCGGATGCTCTGCTCATGAGCCCTTGCATGGATGGCTTTAGGAGACAGGGTTGGCATGTCACATGGTAACTGTGACAAGCAGCGTACCCAAGAGCTGAGAGAGGCACCCGAGGTTACTGAAGAGAGACTGATCGCTTCCCGTACCAGAGAGGTGCTTCTGAAATGATGGGAATTACTGCTACCCATTCCCAAACTCCTACAGCCTTTTCTTACTGGAGAAAAAAGACAAATGAACCCAATCTCGTATTCTACACCAGTGGAGCGCAAACTCCCCGCGCCTGCGCCCTCTACCTGCTCTGCTCCTCCGTCGCACCCCCTCTCCTCTAAAGTTGCGTCAAATGACGCTGCGGGGTCATGTGATTTGACGTCACGTCTCCATGGCAACGGGCGTTATTTGACGCCGTGTTGTCATAGAGACGCGTGACTGGAGCCGGGTAAGTAAGTTTACAGAGGCCTCGCGCTCTCAGTGCGGGAACTCTGTTAACGGCACGCACCCCACCCCAGAAAAGTCTCACGCCCTCCCCTGGGGGGGGGGCGTGGCCCCCAGTTTGCGCACCGCTGCTCTACACCCCCATAAAAAAGAAGCTGGGGAAACTGTCCGGTATGGCCACCTGGCCGGAACCAGAAAAAGCACTAAGGCTGCACATCCCTCCCCCTTTGTGATAGGCTTCATGAGGATGAAGATTTCTAGAAGTAAACTCGGCAAGCGCTGTGCGCTCAGCGCAAGCGTGGACGCAGCCGTATTGCCATGTGAAGTGGTTACGCTGCGATTATCCATGGTGGTTTTTTTTGTTAGGACTAAGGTTGCCAGGTGGCTTGTCCAAAAATATACAACGAAAGACAGGGGTGCCCAATGCTACATCCAATTGACAAAACATATATGGTAATAAGTATAAAGTTGAAATATGTTTTGTCAATTGGATGTAGCATTGGGCACCCCTGTCTTTTGTTGTATACATTTGCCACGCTCAGTAGCACTCTATTTGACATAAATATATATTCATGATGTGGTGGATGTGGGAGTTTGAGCGTGCTGGGAATGTGTGTGTTAATCAATTTCTGGCTTGTCCAAAAATACTGGACACAATGGTGAAAGGTGCGACGCGCGCGAGGATCGTTGGTGGGGAAGTGTAACCGGGACTTATTCCTGTTTAGATAAAGCAGCCTCAGAGCTCTGAGAATCCAGCAGAGAGATAGTTAATTGCAGCAACTCAATTAGCTAGTCTTCAACTGGACTAAGGAGAGCTCTGTAAAAAGCCTAATGTGAGACACAGGAAGAAGATTCCTTAGCTCACATCAGGGCTGACAGAAGGACAACAGAGAAGCCTGCACACAGACACTGTCTTGAGCACAAAGGCTGTGCGGAAATCAAGACATCCAGACACCTATATTTCCTGGACACAGAGGGCCCAGGAACCTGCCAGAGACTGACATGGAGGGCCACCTGCTTAAGGTACTTCCTGAGACTTTGGGGTGATAGGCTGGTAGTGGGAATATCCCTCCAGTCCTGCAGATAGGGCCTGGGGAAGTAAGTTAACCCTTACAAAGGAGGGGTTTGCTATTTTGTTGTTTTTGTATGTTTTGCCTGGACAAAGGAACAGGCTCAATAAAGCCAAGATTAATTTCACCCTAAAACAATCTCCATTTGCATACCTCAGCACATGTCTCTTACAGGAAGAATGTTATTTATAAATGACCTGACTGTTACGTAATTTTTCCTAAATTTCACTCCATGTATTCACCAGTTTGCACCAATTTATATTCTATTTCGTAAAAAATCTGGGGAGGAGTCTTGGGAGGGAGCGCCCTTCCGAGGATTGTTTTAGGAAATAGAATATGAAATAGTGCAAATTGATGCAAATTGGTGCGCGCTTGGAGTGAAATTTAGAAAAAATTACGTAATGGTCAGATCATTTATAAATAACTGACCTGCAGTCATACTGTACATGGCAGCAATACTGATCTTACTGCTCCTCCCACACATTCCAAGATGGTTGCACCCCTCCTAAGGCTGTGGTCCCAGTGTGTTCTGTAGCACGCGCGCCCGGCGGGGGCGCGGCGCGAGCACAGCGCTTCACCGCAAATCGCAGTCCTGGGAGAGAGGGAAAGTTTGCGACGGGAGGGGGCTTGGCGAGGGTTTTGCGTGGGCGTGGCCATGACGTCACGCGGCTGGTTCGCCCTCATTGGCTGAACCGACGGTGGGGGCGTGGCCACGCCTCCGTCGCAAGTTCCACATACAAAAAAATTGTATGGGTGAAATCTTGCAGTACAGCGCGGCTGCTAAATGCGCGCCGACGCATGTACTGGGTCCTGATAGATTGGGGGGCGGTGCTTGTGCGCACAGCGCACGCCTCAGAACGCACTGGGACTGCAGCCTTATCCTGTCTCACCCCATATCCTCTCACACTCTCCCACCCCTTCGTCCTCCCACCCCCCCTCCCTTCATCCTTTCTCATCCCCCTTCCTTCATCCTCTGAACCCCCCTTCCTTCATCCTCTCATCCACCCTCTTCATCCTCTCTCACCCCCCTCTTCATCCTCTCGCACCCCCCTCGCTGTCATTATCACCCCCCTCCCCTCATCCTCTCATCCCCACCCCCTCCCTGTCATTATCACCCTCACAGGACAGCCAGAGAAAACACACACACACACGCATGCACGCACGCACACACACACACGGATAAAACAGAACAGACACAGGCAGGACACAGCCTCACCTCTCTCACCTCTCTCTGCTCCATGCTTTTCCTCCGCTCTTTGGCCCCACCCCCAGGCTCCTGCCACCTCCATCCTGATTGGCTGCATTACACCGCAATAGCCAATCAGGATTGAGGAAGCTGTTCAGCCCCCTATCAGCAGTAGCAGCCCATCTCTATCCCTTCTCAGGGGAAATCCCGCGATTGGTTACTAAATCCAGAGAGGTAATAGCGGCATACACATACATCTCTCCGCCCCCCCCACTCATACAGGCCTCCACTCTGCACACATACATCTCTCCGCCCCCCCCACTCATACAGGCCTCCACTCTGCACACATACATCTCTCCGCCCCCCCCCACTCATACAGGCCTCCACCCTGCACACATACATCTCTCCGCCCCCCCCACTCATACAGGCCTCCACCCTGCACACATACATCTCTCCCCCGCCCCCCACACTCATACAGGCCTCCACCCTGCACACAAACATCTCTCCGCCCCCCCCACACTCATACAGGCCTCCACCCTGCACACAAACATCTCTCCGCCCCCCCCACACTCATACAGGCCTCCACCCTGCACACATACATCTCTCTGCCCCCCCACACTCATACAGACCTCCACCCTGCACACATACAGTACATCTCTCCGCCCCCCCCACACTCATACAGGCCTCCACCCTGCACACATACATCTCTCCGCCCCCCCACACTCATACAGGCCTCCACCCTGCACACATACATCTCTCTGCCCCCCCCCACACTCATACAGGCCTCCACCCTGCACACATACATCTCTCCGCCCCTCCCCACACTCATACAGGCCTCCACCCTGCACACATACATATCTCCGACCCCCCCCCCCCCACACTCATACAGGCCTCCACCCTGCACACATACATCTCTCCCCCCCCCACACTCATACAGGCCTCCACCCTGCACACATACATCTCTCTGCCCCCCACACTCATACAGGCCTCCACCCTGCACACATACATCTCTCCCCCCCCCACACTCATACAGGCCTCCAGCCTGCACACATACATCTCTCCGCCCCCCCCCACACTCATACAGGCCTCCACCCTGCACACATACATCTCTCTGCCCCCCCCCCCCACACTCATACAGGCCTCCACCCTGCACACATACATCTCTCCGCCCCTCCCCACACTCATACAGGCCTCCACCCTGCACACATACATATCTCCGACCCCCCCCCCCCACACTCATACAGGCCTCCACCCTGCACACATACATCTCTCCCCCCCCCACACTCATACAGGCCTCCACCCTGCACACATACATCTCTCTGCCCCCCACACACATACAGGCCTCCACCCTGCACACATACATCTCTCCCCCCCCCACACTCATACAGGCCTCCAGCCTGCACACATACATCTCTCCGCCCCCCCCCACCACCCCCCCACACTCATACAGGCCTCCACCCCGCACACATACATGTCCACCCCACACATACATGTCTCCCTCCCCCCACACATACATGCCCCCCCCGCACACATACATGTCCGGTAATATCTCTCATTTTTTACCGGATAGAGTAACCAAATACCGGGCTGTCTGGTTCAATACCGGACACCTGGCAACTCTAGACTCAGGACGTCAGCCCAAGCTCTTGCTAACGAACGCCTTCTCCTGTCCAAGAAACCCGTACGCTTCCCCTTCTCACTTTCCTACATGAAACTCAGCCAAGGCCTTGCGTAGCCGCCACATTGCAGAGGGATTTACTGTACTGTGATAAAACGGGAGAATACAACCAATAAAAGATGGCACCCACGACAAATCCATTCCCAGGTACAGCGAGAGCGTGACACGAGCTCAGCTTGCAGCCTGCCGCCTTGCCAGAGAAGTTAGAATAACAGAGACACAAATGAGACAGCGATCTGTTGTGGAAACAAGAATGATTTCCGTCATTCCAGATAAGCTAAAGGAAACACTGGCCTAAGTGCACTTTTGTAATAGAAAAAAACCCAAAATCGAATTAATCACACAATCAAAGACAGTAGAAAAATATTAGTAGGGGCATTGGTCATTTTCTATACATTTAATTTATAACCTATTATACCTAAGGGGTCTGCGATACTTTTTTGTTGCAGGGAAGGGGTTAATTGGATTTGACGATCTACGGGGAAGGCCTTTCCTTACCTATTGCCGGATTTTGTTTGTTGCATTTATTGTATTCTAATTCCGTGTATTGTTGGATCTCTTTTGAGAAGCGCTGCGCACACTACGGGCGCTATATGAAGATATACAGTTACAGTAGTGCTGGCATGGAGTGAGTAATACCATTTGAATTCTTGGGCAGGAGCACCCACTGAAGGATGCTGGCATGGAGAAAATTAATATCTCTTACATAAACACCAGCTGTAAGTGGGTAACACGTATGTAACATTTCTAGAGAAAAAGAAATTGTGTGTGTGTGCTGATCACGCACATTTTAAGTGAAACATCTTTGTCTTTTGTCACTGTTTTGTCACAGAAATTGTATGTTTAATGGTGATGTTCTTAATTAATAATCAAAACACTATTTCAGTGCCAAGACGCAAAGAAGTTTGACTTAGAACGTGTGTTTTAGCTATTTGCCCTTCTATATTTATAGTAACTGAATTCCTTGTGTGTGTCTGTGTGTCAGTCTGTGTGTGTCAGTCAGACAGTGTGTGTGTGCGTGTGTGTCAGTCTGTGTGTGTGTGTGTGTGTGTGTGTGTGGGTATATATCTCTCTGTGTGTGTACTATTCTCCCCCCTCTCTTCTGATTTCCTCCCCCACATGGAGGTGCAGGGAGCGGGGGTCTGTCTGAGTCTTCCGGAGCACCCCCCCTCCCTCTCTCCCCCCCTGTGGGCGGAGGGCTCAGCGGCGGCTCACTGTTGGGGCGGGAGGGTTGCGCGGCGGCGGCTCACTGTTGGGGCGGGAGGGTTGCGCAGCAGCGGCTCACTGTTGGGGCGGGAGGGCTCAGTGGCGGTAGCTCACTGTTGGGCTCAGTGGCGGTAGCTCACTGTTGGCCTCCGTGGCGGTAGCTCACTGTTGGCCTCGGTGGCGGTAGCTCACTGTTGGCCTCGGTAGCTCATTGTTGGGCTCCGTGGCGGTAGCTCACTGTTGGGCTCCGTGGCGGTAGCTCACTGTTGGGGCGGGAGGGTTGTGTGGCGGCGGCTCATTCACTGGGGGTGGGGGGGGGGTTACTCGGGGGATGCGTGGTGTGTGTGTTCCTCTCTGCTGACTCCTGCTGGCAGCTGGCAACACTGACGGCCTCATCTGCCAGCAGTGACGTCACTTACTTCACCACCGACTTCCATCTCAAGTAAACACATGAACGTCGCTAAAGAAGTTTCACTTCAAAAAGGGTCCAAAGTGGGGTCATGTACTGTATGAAGCGCTTTGTTCATAAAATGTATTCTAAGAGAAGCATTTACACCAGTTCTCCAAAGGGGTCAGATCAGAAAACATTTCAAGCTGCTGTTTTTTTTATTTTTTATTATTATTATTTCCCTTTAATATGTGCATGAATACAATCCACACAATGATAAGTAATTAGCCAAGTTGCCGATAAATCCGTTCTGCTGTGATTGATGGGTTAAGATTCGTCTCAGGGGTTCACTAAATGGCGTCAGTGCAGCAGAAGAGGACCCAAGATGCTAAGTTCTGTGGGGAAGATCATGTGACCAGGCAGTCACTAGATACAATTGGTGCACTGCTAGAGAGAGGGCAGGGCTCAAAGAGGGGTGTGCCAGAGCCTGTTTCAGAAGAGAAAGGGGATGTGACTTTGTAAATGGTTGCTGTAGAAACAAAAAATGTTCGTTACATTATAATATATTAAAAATGTCATTTAGAGTTGTTAAAAAAAAGTACAAGTATTTTTTCCTAGTGCAGAACTGATTTTTTTTTTTTTTTTTAAACACACGTAGGATATTGCTTGGTCTGCAGCTTTAAGAGTAGAAGGGCAGCAAGATCATTGTGAAACAATTTTAGATCCTTTTAAATCCCCCAAAATGATAACATTCCACATTTTGCACGCGTGAATAACATCTGCGCACAGTATAGTTCCATTTTCTTAACTTAGAAGTGTGCTGTATTGGCAAAAATTGCACTTGGACTCTCTGTCCCTGATCCTTTCATATTAGTGAGCTGAAGGAGCGGCTCGGTGAGTAAAGACACAGCTTGATAACAATGACACTGAGGGGCTTATTCTGTAAGCTGCGTTAGCGCTGTACCGAGCGTTCTGCACGGAAAGCCCTGTTGACTTGGACGGGGCTTCCCGTGCAGATCGCTTGGTACAGCGCTAACGCAGCTTACAGAATAAGCCCCTGAGTGTGAAGCAGGGAAAACTGGTTCAAATTGTGGTGTCTGCACCTTGTGACCCTGGGCAAGTCACATTATCTCCCTGTGCCTCAGCACCAAAAAACATAGATTTTATTTATGCACAGCACTGCGTGCACAGCCAGCGCTATACAAGCATAACACACTATTGCAGTTGCGTTTGCGTGCGGCAGCTAAGGCTCTTTGCGGCCACAAGTTGTAGAACCCGGATATACTGCAGACCGTGGGGGTGTCTCAATTTTGTCTTCACTTCCTCTACTCTTTATCTTACATGGGGTGGGGGGGTGGGGGAGTGGGGGGTGGCGAGGGGCTTCTATGGAGGAATATGAGGCACATACAGGGATATATATATATAATATGGGATTGAATCAAGCTTTACATTTAACAAACAAAAAACACTTTTAATAGGTTGAAAGACGCATCTCAATATTTGCCAAGTGAAAGTAACTGGAGTAACAATAATGTAATGCAAGCCCAATCAAAATAAATAGATCATACTTTTTTTGTGTACTGTATCTCAACACACTGTCCGGGAACTTGATACATAATGTCCATGGTCTTTTGTACGTGTTGACGACTCTCTCTCACACAGACATTGTGTACTTGTTCCCAAGGACAGCTGGCAGCATCGTGCGTGTAACAAAGAGAAGTGAATGGTTTGCGTTCTATGGTGCAGAAAATGCTGGAAACACAGAAAGTGCGTGTTTGAATGCAATGTTTACTCTACGCCTTACATCGCCCCGATCACATTAGAGAGCCGGCGATGGCGAGGGAGTTTTGCCCGTTAAAGCTCTTGCCATATTTAACCCTTTGAGGGGCCACACCATGTAGTCACTAGGGCACGAGGTCTGGCCCTGCGGTGCGGCCCAGGACGCGGCGACTACGTCATACCCAAAGGACGTGCTTAGCACGTGTCCTGTTCTCCCGCAGAGCACAGGGTGCGATCGGCCCCCTCAGGAACCAGAGGACTCCTTCTCTTCCATTTCCCGGAAAGTGACCACTGTTGACAATTAGTCACGTGACCGCACAGTGCTGTGTCACTGGTCCCGCTACCCCTCAGGCACTTAAAGAGTTAAACAGACCACAGACAATAGTACACTTTGCTCCTGCAGTAGCTGGGACTCGCTCCTTGGAAAGACTTGAAAGTGGGATCCTGCTGCAGCGGTTGCATGATTCTGCAATGAAATGCCCCAAAGTGAGAAGTAACTTGCTTCTCATTATCCTGCGAGGCTGGCAGCGCGTGCAGCCGAGTCCCCCGGTCTGCAGTGAGCTGCAGGGGGAAAGACAGGGAGGGGGGTGCGTGACGGGGGCGCGCCTTGACATCACCAGGCAGGTTCACCCTCATTGGCTGAACCGCCGGTTGGCGTGGCCTAGCGCTCCGTCGCGACTCCTGCTCTCAATTTTCTGGAGAGCAGGAGTTTCTCTCGGCGCAGCGCAGCGGCGCCCCCTCGCAGCGGGCCCGGCCCCATTGTGGGGCAGATCTTGCCCCTGCAGCGTCTGCCACAGCGGGCGCAGCAGTAGCCAGCGGGGACCTGGCCTAATCAATAGGGGGAGGGGGGAGGCTGACACTCTATCACGTTAACTATTTGGAAGCCAAAGGATAAGATGAAAGGTTCAGGATCCTAAAGGAAAGGCGATGGGTCAGTATACGCATTGTGGTTCGTTGAGGTCACACGGTGGCTATAAAATTGCAATATCATGCAGCACCAAAACTAACCTAATAGCAACACGTGTTGAATAGGCTAAATCTAAGTGAATGTTACCCAAGCAGTCACGTCCGGTTGAAGCCATGCGACTGCTTGGGTAGCACCTACATGGTCGCACAACACATCCACCAATGGTGGGAAACGGAAGAGAAAAACGCCCATTTTCCATTCAGAGCTTGTGCACCGGGAGAGCCGCACACGTAATATCCAATTGATATTGAGCAAATAAGTGATGGCGTTCGAGAAACGTGTCATAAACGATACAATGAAGGATCAACCCTTTCCCCCCCTTAACCCTTTCTCCATAATTAGAAAACGATTGAAGGATTTCACAAGTGTGAGGTCCGGATGAACCTAGACGGAGCCATGAGTTATTTTATTGTAACCACTTTTATAGAGTCAGAAGGACCTCTTCAATAGGTCAGACATGATGCAGATATCCAACTCTAAATAAGGACACAACCTAATGAGTGCCTCGTCATTGCACTTGACAGATTGCAATCCAGCTGTAAACCGTGTAATTATTCATCCCTTTGAACTCTCTGCTGGGCGGAAAACGGTAAATACATTCTAAAGTCTCGGAGGCATTTCAACTTTTTTTTCTGCAGAAATAAAAGTACAGAACGTGCCACAAACTGTTCCCCGGGAGACGCAGACTGAAGGGAGCTTTGCAAACACAAATACAGAGGTAAAGAGGGAGGGAGGCAGAATGAAAGTGGATCCGTAGAAACAAACGTCAAATTGCTTCCTCCATCCCAGCGATGTACGTGTTACAGGTAGAAGCAATAGCATTGTGTAAGGCGACAGTCGCCCAACGGGTATGCTGGAAAATGCAGAAAACTGATGCAAAAACGATATTCCATTTTTATATTCAATTTCACATAATGTAACGTTGCGGCCCCTGAAGTGGGGTGACCCTTGTTCGAATCCCAGTCTCGGCTCCTTGTGATGCTGGGCAAGTTTCTTCATCTCCCTGTGACTCAAGCAACCAAATTAGATTAGTAAGCTTTTTGGGATGGGCTGCAAAAGTCTATGTACACAGTGAGCAATATGTATGTATGTATATCTTTATTTATATAGTGCTTCACAGCAGTAATACACGTGATAATCATATAAATTACAAATAACACAATGGGAAGAAGTGCTTCAGACATAAAAGTGACATTTAGGAAAAGGAGTCCCTGCCCCGAAGAGCTTACAATCTAATTGGTAAGAAGGGGGAACGTACAGACAGTAGCTAGGTGTTCTGGTAAGTGCGTCTGGAAGGGGTCAAGGTTTATATATGAGGTGTATGGTATCAGCCTACCCATATGCTTCGTTAAGGAGGTGGGTTTTAAGATGGGTCTTAAAGGTGGATATTGAGGGGAAGGAAACAACAAAAGTATAGACGGCACACAAATTGTATACAGGCATACCCCGGTTTAAGGACACTCACTTTAAGTACACTCGCGAGTAAGTACATAGCGCCGAAGAGGACAAGGGATGGGGTAGGGTTAACATAAAAGTACAGAGGTACTTCCCTAGGGAAGTACCATTAGATACCTAGATGCCTGAAGAAGGGGTTCTATACCCCGAAACGTTGCCGCCCTCCTTTCCTCTGTACTTGTACCCTACCCCATCCCTTTTCCTCTTCCCTCCCCCTCATTTGTATACTGTGGTTTTTCACTCACTTTGTGTTTTTCATTAAATGACATTATGCTCACCATTCCCTTTCCCGTCTTTTGTGTGCTGGGAACATTTATATTTCAGTATTGAGTTGAAGGGCATTCCAGAGGTGTAGGGCAGTCAGGGGGAAAGTTTAAGGCGAGAGAGGGCTTTAAACGCAAAAGGGGTAGAGAGAAGTCATCCTTGAGCAGAACGCAAGAGTCGTGATGGTGTATATCGAGAAATTAGGGCTGAGATGAAAGGAGGAGCAGAAGAATGTAAAGCTTTAAAAGTGAGGAGGAGAACTGAGTGTGCGATACGGGATTTGATCCGAACGTAGGAGAGGGATTTCAGCAGGGGAAACGCTGAGAGAGATTTAGGAAAGAATAGAGTGATTCTGACAGTAGCTTTTAGGATAGATCTTAAGGGAGATAGGTGAGAGGCAGGAAGGCTGGACAGCAGGAGGTTACAGTAGTCGAGACGGGAGAGAATGAGGGCCTGAGTCAGAGTTTTAGCAGTCGAGCAACAGAGGAAACGGCGTATCTTTGTTATATTGCGGAGGAAAAAACATCAGGATTTAGCTACCTTTTGAATGTGAGTGGAGGATATGAGAGAGGAGTCAAGTCATACCCCCTAGGCAGCGTGTTTGTTCTACTGGGTGTATGATAATGCTTCCAACAGTAATGTTGTCAGGAATAGCCCTGACATAGTTTCCGAAATCTCCCTCGCTCACAGTTCCTTTGTCTGTCCACCGGGTGTGCTGCTATTTATATCTGCTCTGTGTTTTTCTGTCTGTCTCCTCTTGGGTGCCCCTGTCTTCACCTGCCTTATAGTTCCTGTTTCCTGCTCTTCCTTGCCTTTGCTTTGTGTTCCCTGGACTTCTCTGCCACAGCCTGTTCCTGATTCCTGTTCTTGTACTTATCCTTGTGAATAAAGTTCCTTGCCTGCAATTAGGCTTGTTCCCTGTCTGTTCCTTGCCCTGTCCCTGCCATAGCCTCTGTCCCTGTGGATTCCCTACTGCCAACCTCTGCCTGTGACCCGGACCACGCTATCTGCCGCCTGCCTTCGACCTCTGCCTATGACCCCCGACCACGCTATCTGCCATCTGCCTGTGACACTGACGAATCTTGCCTGCTACCCGCTGTTCTGCCACCAAGGTCCTACCCACTCCTGGAGTCTCCCTCGTGACAAATGTAGAAGGAGTAGTAGGGACAGGTTTGGGAGGAAAAATGAGGAGCTCCATTTTTGACATGTTAAGTTTAAGTCAGCGGAGGGCCATCCAGGATGATATAGCGGAGAGACATTCAGAAACTTTGGTCAGTACAGCAGGTGTAAGATCAGGGGTTGAAAAGTAAATGTGTGTCATCAGCATAGAGGTGATATTTGAAGCCAAGAGATGTGATTACACACTCTCTCTAAGTGACCTAAATAGAAAACAGAAGAGGTCCCAGGACCGATCCCTGGGGTACACCCACAGAGAGATCGATAGAGGAGGAGGAGGTGTTCGCAAAAGAGAACGTACGATGGGAGAGGTAAGAGGAGATCCAGGATAGAGCTTTGTTACAAATACCAAGAGTATGGAGCATGTGAAGGAGAATAGGGTGGTCCACAGTATCAAATGCTGCAGAGAGGTCGAGTAATACGAGCAGAGTGTAATGACCTTTATCTTTGTTTCAGTGAAGTGAGCAGTGTGGAAGCCAGATTGTAGAGGATCGAGGAGAGAATAGGTGGTGAGAAAATGGAGCAAGCGAGAGAATACAAGACGTTCAAGGAGTTTAGAGGCAAAGGGCAGGAGGGAGACAGGAGAATAGTTAGAAAGACAGGTACGGTCAAGCGTGCTGTTATTGAGTAATGGTAAAACTGTTGCATGTTTGAAGGATGAGGGAAAGGTACCAGAGTAGAGGGAGAGTTAAAAAGTGTGTGAACATAGGGATTATAGTAGGAGCAAGATGTTTTAGGAGATGGGAGGGAATGGGGTCAAGAGGGCAGGTGGTAGAGGGAGAAGAGGAGATCAGCAATGATACATCCTCCTCTGTAACTCTCCTCCTGCCTTCCTATAGGAAGACAGGAAGAGCATTAGGAAGAGGTGTAGGATGGGTGGAGGATACAGAGGGGATGTCCTGACGTATGGATTCCATCTTTTCCTTGAAATAGTCAGCAAAGTCCTGATGTGAGATAGAGGAAGAAAAATAGGCAGCAGAGTGTGGTCTGAGTAGGAAGTCAAAGACCGAGCAGAGTCGGCGCGGGTTAGACTTGTGCATGTTGATTAGTGAAGAAAAGTAGGTTTGTTTAGCCTGACGTACTATATTGGCCCGATGATTCTAAGGCAATGTTTTTTTTAAATAAAGTCAAGTTGAAAATATATACTCGCCCTATAAATTAGGCCCCTCCCACTTTTCGAGCCAATCAGCAGTCAGATGTATGGGGTAAGAGGGTAAAATGGAGGAAGCTCTACCTAGGGGGCCCGAGGCAGCCATATTGCTTGTGGCAGGAAGGTCAAACTGAGTGATAGAAACATACTGAGACTGAGAGAGAGACACAGAGAGAGACAAATAGAGACAGACAGTGAGTGTGTGTAAACCGCTTTCTTTCCAGCTGCTTCTAAAGTTAGAAGGGTCACCGTATTTTCGGGGTCGACCTAAAATTGAGCAAAAACGGTGTATAGTCCCAGCTGCTAATAAAAGGCATGATGCTTTAACCACTTTTGCTGAAAAAGGACATCTCTTTTGCTGCTAAATATAAGCAAACCCAGCTGCTTATCAGAAGTATGAGAACAGTCTGATCACAATTAACAAACATTTGTTTTCTGTGTCTCTCACGTGCCAAAGATGCCTCTCAGGTTAATTAACCTGTGTCTGAATAGAGTTTAATTATAAACAAGTGAATATTTCGAACGACATATTTAAAGACTGACTGGCAGAGCAGTATTGCAGCGGGGATTGCAGCATTGCTTACTTTAAAGTGGCAATAAACTGGTTTGCAAAATACAATATGGAGTGATACGGAGAGTTGAACAGAATGTACAATGGGACACCAGCAGAAGTCTGGTCTTTGGATGAAGACAAAATAATGCCTGCTACAGTTTAGCTCATAAAGCAAGAGCAGTAAAACTATTGCCTATATTCTGCATTTCTGCATTGGATTACCATCACTTTCCTCCCTCATACTTCTCTACAGCCTCCCATTTATACAGAACTATTTGCCTATTCCGAAATAGGTCTCCTCTCTTTACAGCCTCATCTCTGCTTACCAAGCTCTCATTTTAATTCTATTAGCCCTATTCCTCTCACTCCATATACATTGCACCTTCACTCTTCTCTGTTACCATTAACTTTTCTCCCTTCTGCATTCAATACTTCCCCACTAATTCAGTCGGAATTTCCCATCCTCTCTCTCCTATCATTTGCAGCTGGATTTATTTCTCATACCCCAGGCCCCCAACGGCTCCCCCTGGACTAGTCTTGACCTGGGCTCTGGATTGCTTTGCCAGAGGAAGAGGTCCGGTCGGCTAATCACAGAAGTTATGTCCTACTTCTGGTTGTACAGGTCAACTTCTGGGGTCAACCGGACACTTGTCCCTGCCTTCCCACAATAGGGTTGGCGGCCCTGGCCATTATTAAGTGTGCTCGTGAAGGCCATAGAAGGAAGTAATGGACAGAAAACGGGAACTCCAAGAGACAAAAGAGTCGCCAATACGACAATTAGTCTCCTAGGAGCATTTGTTAGTCTGAGGAGAGAAAGAAAGACAGCCAGGGGGAGACAGCGGGAAACAAGTGTCCCGGGCCGGCGACAGAAGCAGGCCCCATCCCCACTCGACAGGACAGACCCCTGCCCCATAACCAGCCTGTACAAACATTCCTCTCCCTCCCCACTCAACAACCCCGGTGCCCAGGTGAAGACTAATCTTGGATCCATGGAGAGCTCTCGGCGGCACTGATGATGGCCAACCTTTTCTTCACAAAAACGGTTATCTCCCGCTTTCCTGCTGTAAAACCTACCTATCTCCATTGCCATCTCTGACTTAGCTTCCATTACACCTCGTGTGTCCCCTTACTATTCTAGAGACTTGAGATCCTCCCTTAGCTTTAAAAACCCTTCTCTATCATCCTTTGACCCAGACAATCTTATCACAACCTATAACTATATCCTTTTTCAACAGCCTGGACCAGCATGCTCCCCTTCTACAGAACCTCGCGGTTTGAAACCTCAACTCTGGCACAATACCCCAACATGATTTCTATGCTTCTGCACTCGCTCGTCGTCTATGGAGGAAAACTTGCACTCTTGACGATCTCCTCCACTACAAATCCCTCCTGTTCTGTTATAATTCAGCACTATTCCTAGCCAAACAAAAAGTTATATCTCCACACTTATCAACCTTCATAGGTCTAACGTGTGGGAGACACTGTTCTATTTACTGATGTAGAAGACATTAAGGAAGAAGGTGCTGTTTTCTGTCTAAATGCTGAAAACAGCTAAGACTTTGTTACCCTCACTTTCTGAGACCAGACGCGGACACGTTGCTGTACTGTAGCTCTGATCGATCTATGAGCTGCAGGACATTCAGTATCCCATTATAGGTGTCAGAAAGTTTCCAGCACATCATCCCACTGCAAATTGTTCGGGCAGAGAAAGCAAATCAATTCTCTGCCAAATAAATAATGCTAGGGGCGATGGCCTGGATGTGAGTAATGGGCTCCTAGCCCATTTATTAAAATGAACCATGATGGACTTATCTAGATCTCTTTTCTGTGAACCTTAAAAGCAAAACCACTGTGCAAGTACGATGTGAAGATAGAGAGGTTTAAGTGCCTTCACTGCCAAAGGTTCCTGCTACACTGCAGGCTATGCAGATCGTTACAATCTTGTGAACACCAGCAATTAAAAACATACAACTAATTTTGTGAATTATGCACATTTTAACAAAATTTCATTTTAGGAAAGTGTGATTTTTCATGCAATTCTTTTTTCTTTCTTTTTTTAAATTACCAGAATTCACATTGACATCTGGATTTTTAAAAAAAAAATTGTTGAAGAGTGAAGTACTAGTGCATTGAAAGAGTAAAAGAACAAGCTGTTTATATACAAAATGCACCTTTCCTGCTAGAATATATATTTTTAATAGGATACGTATAGTGTCATTGCCAGTGTTGTTTCGAGGCCTATTATGGTGTCCCAGATCATTGCTTGGGTGGTACATTAAGAATGTCACATAGCTTTATTGGTGTCACCCATGTCCCATAAAATTAAAACAGATTTAAACATTTCAGATTTCAGGAACTCTGAAACGTTACAAAAAGATTCATATTTGGCAGTGCAACTTTTTAGATGAATGATTTTTTTCCAATTAAATAGATATGTTTGTGGGGATGAGTCTAGCTACAGAGAAATACATTTCAAGTGTCACCTGGATACAGTATGTAGCTGCAGGATCGTAATATCTAAGGATTGTCACCAATTCTATGTCCACTGTTAATAAAAACAGGTCAAACCAATGACAGTGATCAATAGCATTCAGTGATTCAACACAAAGAGGCAATTCTCTGTACGGGATATTTTACATTTATACATGTTAAAAAAAAACACAGTTTGAGCCTTCGCTTTAAGGTTTTGGTAACATATTTTGTTATGAAATGAGGTTAAAAAATTTTTTTGGGACTTCGATCAACTTTAATCAAAATCTAATTTTTTTTCAGATCCACCAGAAACAGAAATAAAACTTTAACGACTTGGCGCTTACCGTAGATTGACTTTGAAGTGGGGTTAACAGACAACGCAAAGTGCACATTTATTTTTGGTGATCAAGCAAATGTATTTTTCTGAAATGAATGTGCAGTATTTGCCATTTTGGAATAAATTGAAAGATGTAAATTGTATTTCAGGATAAAATGATTTTGATGTTTGAAAAGGTGTTTACGGCGTTTAAAAAAAAAAAAAAAAAATCATCTCAGGAGTACCAGACAGATAATTGGTGGATGGAGAAATAGCCAGTTGTTTTTTTATTTCAAGGCAATGTGATATTTATTTAGGAAAATGTAAGATCTGCTGTATAAAATATAGCAGTTTATACTGTTTCTGCACTATATGGTAACAAAGCTCCGTTACGTGGAGCGAAACGTAAGTCGGGATGTTTTCTCGTGCCAGTTACTGACACTAGTCTATATTGAGCCTGGGATTGGGAGGTTTTTAGTGCTCCAGGAGTTGGAGGGTCGAGTAAGCAGGATATTAAAGTTAGTGAGTGTTTGAACATAAGAGCATTTAATCTCATACCTATTAGCTAGAGCCATTATAGCCAATACTATTAGTTGGGTACATCTGGCATATCGAGAGGCCACCTCATCTAATATATATGCAAGCTTAGTATGACTAATTACTCCAGCACTCCAGCAATACACTACACACCCCTTATATCATCACGATTGATTGCACCACTCTGTACTTCAAAAAAGCGGTAAACACAAAAATAAGGAAGAGCTAGCTCCAGATCTATGTATGAAATAAACTTTTTTTTTTTTTATACAACCACAAAACCCAATAAAGGGTAAAATCACACAAAAAAACCCCCCCACTTAAAACAGAAAACACACAAGCAGTAAAAAGGAAATCCAATATGCTTTGCAGCTGCACCAGAGATGTTGGGAGCAGTGTTATCAGTCACAAAGTCGAAGAGGGACTTTGTTTATAATCCCAATTAGTGAACGGCATCCAATTATCCTCTGTATGTTAGTCTGAGTGACTAGGTATCCTCAGGATGAGGGAGCCAATGATGCTGGGATTCCTGGTTTTAGAGGTCAGTCCTTGCCCAATATTATTATGCCACAAGGCTTGCACAGGACAGCCTCAACATCCGATCCAATCTGGGCGTAAGAGATATATTCCCCACTTCCGCAGCACCTCAAGCAAATCCCCAAGTGGATATATAATAAAAGCACGGTCCTTACTGTTTTTAAATCGGGAGCCACGCTCAGACTGCGTTATAAGTGGATCAGCGCTGTAGCAGATCGCGCTATAACGGGTTGAGCTGTATCTCTGTTTATGTAATTATCACATCTCTCTACCCTCGCTGTACCACACTGCGGAATATGTGTTGCACTTTACAAATAAACAATAATAATGGTTACCCTATTATTCATAAATCGACCTCTAATTAATTAATATATAGGCTGATCACCAGACATTTGCCATCTTTAAAATCGTCGAAGGAATAATACATTTTAAAAAATGTAGGTGTCACATTTCAGCTTTTTCCAGGTTAAAAACCCAGGTTAAAACTTGTTATGTATATGATTGTCACGTGTATTACTGCTGTGAAGCGCTATGTACATTAATGGCGCTATATAAATAAAGACATACATATATACATACATCTACCTGAACCATGAGGTCCAGGGGAATGGATTGAAGGACCCCGACTTCTGAGGACCTCCCTAGGTCCCTATACAAATTGGGGTGGCAGAATTAGGGGAAACGCATAGTGTCTCTGAGGTAACCACGGCCCAGCTGATATGAATAAAAATACCCCCCAAAAATGAGCATTACAGACTGCTGCTTTATACAAATCACAGGAGGCAGATTTGTATGCATTGCTGCATGCCGAGTTTCCATAGATTATTCTGGTGTCATTTCTTCATAACACGCGTGTCCATCATCCATAGTGTCAACATATTCTTTGTCTGTAGATCGGCCTCTTCGCAGCTTCAACACTGACCCACCCAGCCTACCGAGCACGAGTTCATACACTGACATTCACACAGCTGTTCCTCCCACACACACACACACTCCTGCTACAGCCCAACTATTGTCCTAATATTCATTACAGCTCCACACTTAAGACAATGGACACTATTCAATATGCTGAAGCCACCTTATCCGAGTTGGAGAAGATTGTAGTCATCTACACCACATTGGATAGGGACCACTGATCCCCATTTCTCTGTGTCTGGGTAGTTGGCCTCACAGTCCCATATAGTATGGTATATTTGTATTTCTGTAACTAGCACGTGGATAAAGATGAACTTCCCCCTTGTTGTCACAATTAACACGAGTTCTAACGATCTTGAACAGTATAGGCCAGGAGTGGCCAACTCCAGTCCTCAAGGGCCACCAACAGGTCATGTTTTAAGGATATCCCTGCTGCAGCACAGGTCGCTCAGTCATTGACTAAGCCATTGATTGATCCACCTGTGCTGAAGCAGGGATAGTCTTAAAACCTGGCCTGGTTGTGGCCCTTGAGGACTGGAGTTGGCCACCCATGGTGTAGCCTAACAATGTAAATAGTGTGTTACAATATAAGCATTACAAATATTTCAAGAGATAAAAATGCTAAGATGTAAGGGTAAGAAAACAAAAAAAGAGAACAGGGAGTCAACGTCTTTCAAGACCTATCGGATTTTTACCGGGAGCAAAGGGGGACAGGATTGCAACGAAATGAATCGCAAAACTATTCTTTACTCAGGGAGGTTAAACAGCGAGGTTATGGCGTAAGGACAAATTGCTTTACATTGTACAAAATGAGGGATGGTAGTGGAGGTAGGGGGGGAAGCATTAAAAGCCAGATAATCTATTACAAAAAACATTGAGTCAAAATAAAGGAACTGTAGAGTTGCAGGTCCTGCTTGCATTACCTGCACTCGATAATGTTTAACCATCACTTATTATAAAGTCATAGGGAAAAATCTGTACGGCGGCCCTCGCTTATCCGACAGAATGCGTCCCGCAAAGCGACGTCGGATAACAAACCGTTAGATTGCGGGTCAATGTTGTAATGTTATTCGGCGGCAGTGACCGTCGGATAAGCGGGTACCGATGTTGGATAATGCATCCAGCGGACTGCATTCTGCGGTGTCAGTTTAAGGCATCCGTCGGAAAGCGGGATGTCGGATAGCGAGGATCACCTGTACTTCCCATATACAATTCCAGTGTGCGCTTTAAAGCAGAAGAGACGAATGACTGCGGGGAATGACTATTCGACAGGTTATGTACGATTTCCTACTACTGACTAGAGAAGATATTTCAGGCACAGCAATGTCACGCAGACTTAGGGGCTAATGCAATTATGACAAATGGCCATTTGGGTTGTTATGGCTGAAAATGTACATTGATTGCAATTGGGTTTTTTGGTTGAAAACAGCCCGAAACGGTTGCTTGTGTCTTTATTGAATTGGCCCCTTCGGCTTCTTAACCTTTTCACTTCCAGAGGGGCCTGCCATTCATTTAGAGATTAAGTCCCACGCTATGTTCTGAACAGCCAAAAACCTTTCCGTCTACAATACATGTCGGACAGAGGTAATTGGTTTGACAGGTGAGTGAGGCAGGCTCAGTATCCTGAGGACCTTTGCTAAAACATGAAAATGCAAAAGCAAATTTAAAAAAAAGGGATTCCAGAAACGATTAGCAATGTCACTGGTACGTTCCATAAAGCTTTTCATGATTTTATTTTTCTTGAAGAGAATAATGAACTGGGTTATAATAAGCAGAAAAAGCAACAGAGCCAGCTCCGGGGCCTGGCATGAAATAGGACTGTTTTTTTGTGTGTGACTGCAATACCCTGAAAATCCCATTACTCTGACTTTAATAAATCAGACTCTAATAATCAGACAAGTTAAACCATTTATTATTTTACAGGGGAAGAAGAGAAGTCAATTTGGGCGTTGAGAGAAGAATACCGTGAGATCTGTACATTTAATTTACTTCCCCTGGGAAATGACACCACCTACTAGTTATAATCACACGGAATAACAGTTTTAACTTTACACCGATCGGTAAACTACCTTCTTGCTTAAATTTACAAAAAAGTTCCCTTAACATGACTCCACTTTTATCTTAGATTGCAATTTTGAAACCAGGAAAATAAATGGAGATTATTGGTGTCATTGTCAAGATAGGCACAGAGAGATACAATTATGTACCCGCTGAGTAAGTGATGCGTATGGAACTCTCAAAAGCGGTTTACGTCAATTTGGATACATCTCGGGTGAATGTAGTTTGTAGCTTGAATACCGTTAATTGATCCCATGTACGGAACATTGCTCTGGTTTTGGCTTCTAGTTTCCGCGGCCCCCAACTCCCATCCCTGTGCAGCTTCATGTGACGTCATCACTTATACAAACTGAACGTGGGGAAAATTGCCATTTATTTGGGTCGAGGATAAGGGATCAAACAATATGGCGGAGGATACTCAACGTTATCGTCTCCCTTTCCTTGTTTAACGGAGATCTTACCCCATCTTCCTGATCCTCATCAGTGCAGGCTTTCCGCCTTTTTACAAAGAGTATGTAGATCGGTACTGTTCGACCGAGCATTTCTCTAAACAGCTTATCTTTAAAGGTTTACCATTACGAAGGCTTAAGATACCGTACTTACTTTGTTCAGTTTGCATGTGCTAGTTTTATTTGAATAGTTCCTTTACTAGATTGCATTCCTTACCCAGGTACAATACTGTCCAGGGGACCCATATGTTGTGCCCACATTCTTTTTGTTTAAGTTTAATGAGCAAACTTCTATTGAATCCAATGTGACCACACAAGTGAGAGAAACTAATGCTCCCTGCCAAACACTAAGCTATAGCCAAGATCCCTGCTAATTGGCTTAACCACCTACGTAGGCCACACATCATGCGAACAGGACAATCTCGCCAGCTCAATGCATTAGAAAACAATATGATGAAGACTATTGTAACAATTGAGAGTTTAACAGTTTTCTTTTGGATTCTCTGGGACTCTTACAAAGTCTGCCCTTATTTATTTTGCTGCCTGAATCAATAAATCTGGAGTGGGAAATTAGAACATGTCTAGCTCTTGCCAAGAACAACATTGTGTTTAGCAGTGCAGAGTTTAACATCTGCGGGATCGTTCAATATCTTCAACTTGTATTCCCAGAATGAGTTCCAATACACAGATAACATTTTCGGTTTTTCACCTTATAACATTACCGAGGGTCTCAGTTGCTGGGGATTCGGACCCCTTTCAGTATACTGCTCAGCTGGAGAGGATGTTAGAACCATTCATTTGAACGGATCAGAGCACTGTTCAAAGTACTGGAAAGTGGCATCACAGCGTATGGAGGTTGGGATCTGAACACTCGGCCTTATGGGGTCTTGTGGCATAGCATCGCTTAGTAAAAATGGGATACGGTCCTATCCATCTGTCTCTGATTGTACATCCATTACTTTTATTAAGCAAAGGTTATTTTTCCTTTTGAGCAAGTCGACTAATAGTAAAGCCACTGAAGTTTAAGGCCCTTTAAAATGAGATTGTTATCTCTTTAGGGTGGGGATATAGAATTCTGCTGCACACCAAGATGACATCACTGCCACCACTACATAACAATACATGTTAAGTATCATTTCCTTCCTCGCATTCCTTTCCTAATCTCTCCTCTCTACATTCTCCGTTCTATGATTCTTTCCCATTGCTTTGCCTCTGACGGATAATACTTTATTCAGAGGGAGAAAAAGTGGGAATTTGGAATAACACTAGTTTCAAGCATTCGTCTTACGCATCCATTTGTAACTTGCGTGGATACTGGCAGTGCTTTGTATGTATATATGTATATATGTATATATGTATATATATATATATAACGGAAATAGCCATGTTAGTCCAGTTGCGATAGTGCAGAATAAATTAGTTCTTCAGTATTCAGAAACCCAGATATGGGGTTACTCACACACTATCATAATTTGTTGGTATGGTCCTCCATGCCATTGTGCCATCCTATACCTAGCCCCCTCTCCTCCCCATCCCTAATTCTCACCTTCCTTATCTCTGTTTTAAACACCCATCCAGTGCCTTCAAACATTCCTCCCCCACCCCACCTCATATACAGTTGTGTGAAAAAGAAAGTACACCCTCTGAATTCTATGGTTTTACATATCAGGACATAATAACAATCAACTGTTCCTTAGCAGGTCTTAAAATTAGGTAAATACAACCTCAGATGAACAACAACACATGACATATTACACCGTGTCATGATTTATTTAACAAAAATAAAGCCAAAATGGAGAAGCCATGTGTGAAAAACTAAGTACACCCTTACTGCTTCCATAGGAATTAAGATGCTAAGTAGCAGACAGGTGTTGCTAATCAAATGCCCTTGATTAATTGATCATCAGCAAGTGTGACCACCTCTATAAAAGCCGAAGTTTTAGCAGTTTGCTGGTCTGGAGCATTCAGGTGTGTGTTAACACAATGCCAAGGAGGAAAGACATCAGCAATGATCTTAGAGAAGCAATTGTTGCTGCCCATCAATCTGGGAAGGGTTATAAGGCCATTTCCAAACAATTTAAGTCCATCATTCTGCAGTGAGAAAGATTATTCAAAAGTGGAAAACATTCAAGACAGTTGCCAATCTTCCCAGGAGTGGACGTCCCAGCAAATTTACCCCAAGGTCAGACCGTGCAATGCTCAGAGAAATTGCAAAAAACCCAAGAGTTACATCTTAGACTCTACAGGCCTCAGTTAGCATGTTAAATGTTAAAGTTCATGACAGTACAATTAGAAAAAGACTGAACAAGTAGGGTTTGTTTGGAAGGGTTGCCAGGAGAAAGCCTCTTCTCTCTAAAAAGAACATGGCAGCACGGCTTAGGTTTTAAAAATGTCTCTGTAAAGCGCTACGTAAAACTAGCAGCGCTATACAAGAACATGCTATTATTATATTGTTAATGCATCGTTAACACAAATCGGTGGAAGCGGCCTTGTACACTCTTTTTTCCTATTTAGTACACAAGGGTTTAAAGATACTATATTAAGTAACCATTACCGGTTGCCCCATACGCTTCTAGTATCCCCTGCAGAAGTGATAGATAAGTGAAACGCGTCAAGACCGGAGAAGCAAATTCAACACTGGACAGGTCCGTAAGCTGTCTGTTCTGCGTGATGCCATCAGTCCGAGACTTCATCCGAGGGAACAGCATCGGCAGGAAGTACTGTAGGTATGCGTGCCGGTAAGGGAGACAGCTGTAGCCACGATTGATTGGCCAGAAGCGGGACCAAGGACTCACTAGATGTGCCTCTTACATCATCTAGTTTGTGAGTGCATATCGTCAAACACAATTATTTTCTAAGAAGGGGGTAATACTTGATTGTGTGTTTTGATCTTCCACTTGGAAATTGCAAACAACAAATGTTCTACATTAGGTACATTTTTTATATATATTCACTGTAGCGTCAAATCGTGGATGGGGAACTTTGCAAAAGAGACATCACAATACAGGGAGTTATAGTACAATAAAGAGGCAAGTGTACCAAGAAAGGTGAACATCTTGCCTTCTAAAAAAAGTGATCACATTATGATTGTGGACAAGAAATGATCAAATTCATTAAGAAAACGTTATTAAAAAAAAAGAAGAAGAAGGATTGGTTAACATGTTACATGAAATATTATATTCTTTTTAGCTCATTTCCAAATCAAAGAGGGGAACTAGAGCAAAGGATAATTACCGGAAATGGGCGCAAACGGGGCTTCCTGGTGCACGAGGCCTCGGGTTCCTGCTAAAAATAGATGCGCAGACAGATACTCCCTGCGCACCACGCAGAGAAGAAGTGACGGCATGTGTGATAAGCGTAAGAAAATGGTATATTCTGGGTGTTATTCTGTGTATACAGCCCAATACAACGTCATATTAGTAGCATAGGAAAATAAGGGCAGAGCACTCAAGATTATGGAAAAATAATTTACAGCTTTATTGAAACATTGTTTCAGTTCATAATAGAGCTTCTTCAGGCTGGATTAAAGCTGCACTTCAAGCAATATCCTGCATGTGTGTGTTTTTTTTTTAAATAAATCAGTTCTGTAGTAAGAAAAAATACTTTTAGCATTTTCTGTTTTAAAAAAAACAACTTTGAAAGACCAATTTTCTTGTATTCTCTTTTAACAAGCATGCTTGTTACTATAGCAACCATTTACATTCCCCATATTTAAAGATGTCGCCAAACTTCGCCGATCAATAGACGGAGAACAAATTGACTCGGCAGCTATGCAGTTCTTTAGGCGAGTAGAGATTGCCCACATGAAACTATTGAAGTAAAAAAACAAAATAAAAAATAAAAAAACGGGAGCTTGAACTGCAGCTTTAACTGAGCAATGACACTTTTGCCCGGTGTGCGACATCGCTGTTCAAGGCGATGGCCAATAACACCAGATCGGCAGCGATACCCCGCATCGGAACTGGTTCAATCTCTGTCTTTATGTCTTATGGAATAGCACCGTTTAGTAAACATGGGCCGGTGTCACTATAGTTCCAAACAACAACGTAACAGTCTTCTCTAAAACAAATGTATTCAGATTTACTGTAATAGGCGCGTTTCCGAGAAGGGCGTTTTTTTTTTTATTCCGTGAGATTCTTGAGCAGAACCCTGTTAATTTCAGCACTCGGGTCCCACTGCTTCCCAAGATACTTAGCTCCGAAGGTCAGTATATTGCTGGCTATGGAATATGACAGCTCCAATCTCCTGCTGCTCGGGAGCCAATAGGAAACCACAATGTCATTCGTCATGATAAACACCACTAATACAAATGAAGTGTCCCCAAATGCATAACTTTGATATTCTTGGAATACGCACAATAAATGAAATCTTTTTGATCAACCCGTACAATGGAATTATTTTCATTGAAAGAAGCAAGACAAAGGGGGGTAAAATAAGGTAAAATTCCAGATTTCAAAGTCCCTGCGAGAGCACCAAAAATGGCAAATTTTAGTCGGTGTTAATTCTATTAACTATATTCCAGATCAACAAACAGAGGGAGGACAACTGCAGGAAATGAACGCACAC
>NC_134485.1:411251231-411456231 GCF_040206685.1 Ascaphus truei | reverse complement strand
AAGAACTTAGTAAACATATAAACCATAAAACATTCATAACAATACATATAATGTCAAACAACCAACATAGAAAATAATGACAATTTTTTTTTATAAACAGTGAATCCTCTGAATTACCATGTTTCATCAAAAACATGAAACATATAACATATGAAAACAAATGATGAGAGATGATAATGATATACAAATGGAACTATAAATTGTGACTATCGACTAAAAAACGAAGGAGCGCCAATAAAGACACTCACAAAAATTAATACATAGATCATAACTGAATATTAATAGACGAATTATGTTTCATTCTTTTTAAGCCCTAAATACTGGGCGATTATTCCAAAAATATATATATATATTTCACTTTGAAAAGTACTCAACCAAATTAATTACATATAATAGTGTAGGAATATCATAAAAATCCTTAGTGGACTATGTGCAAGAAATAGTGAACATCTTAAATATAGAATTGATAAATTTCTTAAATATAATATATTCCCATTATGTCTAACTAATGAAATATAGATAGACCATAACGGTTCTTCACTAACTTCATACAAGAGATGGTGAATGTCTTAAATACAACAAGAGATAGTGAATGTCTTAAATATTAAAATCGAACCAATGAGGTGGAGACAGGGAAACCACTGAAGCCAAGGACCCGAAGCTATTGAAGATAAGATCTTGGATGTTCTTATTTGAGAAAAGGGGCCAATTCTATTAATTCTCAAATGAGAACATCCAAGATCTTATCTCCAATACCTTCAGATCCTTATCTTCAGTGGAAGGGGATGTAACTTTGTAAAAAAAGTTGCTATAGAAACAAAAATATGCTTGTTACATTATAATACCTAAAAAAATGTCAGAGTGTTTTTTTGTAAACTGTAAGTATTTTCTCATAGTACAGAACTGATTTATTTAAAAAAAAAAAAACACACGTAGGATATTTTTTGGTCTTCAGCTTTAAGCTTCTTGCACATCCTTTAACAGATGCCAGATGTAGTTGAGCAGCCTTTTGGAAGAAAAAAAAACACCCCACTATTAGATTCAATCCGCCAGCGCATATGGGACCTGATACTAATGGATAAACGTACCCTTTCTACAAGAGATTCAGAGGTTACATTCCTCTCTGGTTGGACTCTAGATGTTCAAGAAGCTGTTTGACCCTTTCACTGACCAATATATGACTTCTCACTGTTTTTCTCATTCACTCAGTTTAATCCCCCTAGAATAATACAACATTCTTTTTGTTTTCTTCTCTCTTTCCCTTCCAAGTATTCACACAAATGTTTGTAAAAATTTTGATTTATTTACCAAACATTTTTAATGTATTTGACAATCTATTTTGATCAGTATTATAATATTTGACCTTTTTTTACCCTCTGTCAATATTCATAAAATGAATGAAAAACAATAAAAGCATCTTTGGAAACAAAAAAAAAAAAAAAAGGTATGTTTTCAAGAATTTCTGGAGCTGATGAACATGAAGTCAAACGTCCTTGTACTTCATATTAAAAGGCTCATGCAATATGTGTGCACGTATTTTTGTAAATACAAATCGCTGATTACATTTTTGTTTTGTAGTACTGCAGGTTTAGAATGTAAAAAAGCAGAGTACTGTTCTACCCAGCTGCATCACATTCAGGGGATGAAACTTAGGCTGAGTCCATAGAAGGACAAGCAGCGCTGAGCCGTGCGGACGCTCAGCGCTGAGCCCCTGCCTCCTCCATGAGGATGTCTTTAGAGGGGGCTCACGCGAGCGTCCGCAGGCGTGCTGAGGCGCTGGATTTTTCAGCCGACAGCCAAACTGTTTTTCAGCGCGCTGTCGGCTGAAAAACATCCAATCAGCGCGGAGCAGCGTCAACGTCACGGCGCCGTGACGTTGGTGCGTCGCGGGCGATTGGCCCAGCGACGTCACTGCCCCGCCTCCCTCAGTCTCCCCCCGCCTCCCGATCGCGCCCGCTGGCTCGCCTGCATGGGCATGAAATCGCGCAGAACTGCTCACCCCTCTATGGCCCCAACCTTACACTTGTGACAGTGCTGATCAGGACACAAAGATCACAAAGGCGCACTCTTGTCCTCCAATTGCATTGCAATGGTGCAGCCAGCCCGCTCAGCTTCCCGGCATCCGGGGCTCATCATGTGATGGCTCTGGCAGTCATCACATGACGCGTTAGTGTCGTCAGACCCCTGGCAATGTAAAGGTTAAGAGACTGTATCCAGAATGTTAGGCCCAGATTAACTAAAAGGTGTTATGCTTTTGCACGCCATCTCTCCCGTTCCAATGCATGTGCAAAGGCTTAGTACCCTACAGTGAACATGGGACTGTCACAGTCTTTTCCTCTGAATCACTGGATTTACACAGTAAAGTTACTCCTAAGGCTCACAGCAAGTCTACTTACACACGGCAGCCCAGCAGAATAACAGCTTGTGCAGCCTCACCCTGCTCCTGCAGTCTGCCTCAGCCCTGATACTGTATAAAGCACTAGCAGTCTGGTTAGTTTATTCAGTGCACCTGGAGCGAAGACAATATCTCTGTGGCTCCAGGTGCACTGGGAACCAGAACTGGCTCAGGCTGTCTGCCAGTGAAGAAGGGACAGGGTATCTTTCCCTGTCACATTGTCATTGATTTCAAATGGAAAATAGTACTTGGATTGGCACTAATAAAATAGCCCCCCTCACAGTCTGAGAGGTAAAATATATAAGAGATTCCCTTCTGACAAACAGACCAGTGGGGACTTCACAAGAATTGCTTAAATGCCGAGCATTGCCTTGACACAGAGATTCAGTACTGTATGTAACCTTTCTATAACATTCCCTGCATTCAGGGATCACCCCAGGAAACCTATCACAGCAATCCTTGGCCGTGGGGAGAGCAGCATTCGGCAACCCGGAGGAAATGCTTTCCTTTGCTCCATCGGTAGGTATTGGGTGCCTTGTAAACCCATTACATGGGGTTCTTTAATGCTGCAATTCAAGCAATATCCTACATGTGTTTTTTTTTAATAATAAATCAGTTCTGTACTATGATAAAATACTTGTAGCAATTACACATAAAAAAAAACATTTTAAAGTCATTTTTAATGTATTCTAATGCAACAAGCATTTTTGTTCCTATAGCAACCATTTACAAAGTCACATCCCTTCCCCTTCTGAACCAGCATCACCTTTTGAGCCCTGCCATCTCTAGCAGTGAACCAATTGAATCTAGTGCCTGCCTGGTCACATGATCTTCCTCACAGAACTTTGGCTGTCAGTGCAGCAGAAGAGGACCCAGGAGACATTTAGTGAACCCCGAACCGAATCTTCAGCGATCGATTGCAGGAGAACGGATCGATCAGCAACTTAGCTAATCACTTGTCCGTGTGTAGATTGTATTGCTGCACATATTGAATGCAACATCAGCTTGAACTGCAGCTTTAAGAGGATCTTTAGACATTAGGAGCCTTTTCATTAAACTTCATATTGCCAATGCAAAATCGTCCGAAAATAAAATACATTTTGATGCAGTAAAAACACGGTATTTCTTTGCAGAAAATTAGTACTGTTTGATATGTCATTTGCCGCGATGAATGCCTCTCCCATGTGGTAGCAGGCCGAAAAAGTCATGTTCAGAAAGCTATCCTCCAAAAGACGGGTGGATTGTGGCTTTGGCGGGAGAGGAGGAGATTAGGTCGGTTCACAGATACAGGAAACAGAAGTGGAGGGGCACGCTATCGCAGCGGACAGCCCGACCACCCCCTAGGAAAACAAACATGTGCCCACGATGTACCAGGTATGTCATATGGGCACTGAAAGGTTCATGAACACATCATAACAATATTGCCAGTTTTTGCACAAAAATGCTATTATTGCGGTGGAATGAATAAGCCCTTTAGAAACGAACGGTGCTCGTTTATTTTGGTGCAAACTGGAGCAGTTGTATAGACAAACTCCCCCCCCCCCCCCCACTATTTTACAGAAAATTATGGAGAATTGCTTACTCATCTTATACAGCGAAAAAGACAAAAATCGATTAATCCCAAATTTCCAATTTTTGTGGATGGGGCACTTTTATGCTACAAATGTAACATAGTATTATTTTAGATTACAATATTACATTATTTGAAATACTTCCATTCGTGAGTATGCGGTTTCATGGTAAAGCACAAGTGGTATGACTGTGGTGCCTGCACAGCATTGACAAACTTCTTACAGTGTTATAACACACATCACCACTATTCACCGTTACATTACTCCAGGGGTGGCCAACTCCAGTCCTCAAGGGCCCCACCAGCAGGCCCTTTTAATGATATCCCTGCTTCAGCATAGGTGGCTCAATCCCCTGTGCTGAAGCAGGGATATCCCCAATACCTGGCCTGTTGGTGGCCCTTGAGGACTGGAGTTGGCCACCACCTGCATTACTCCAGCAACCAAGTACTCAAATTGCTGCTCTGTGAAATTGATCCAAAGACGACAGCAGATCTTTGCAGAAATGCAGCCGTACAAAACTAAAATGAATGTTGAATCTTCATTATTTTATAACTGCATGAAGTGGTAACACCCCCCCCCCCCCTCACCTCCCCATTTTTATTTTTTCACTTTCATTTAAAAAAAACTAAATTCAAATAAATGTGAATATTTTATATCAAACAAAACCTTTGCTCAGAGAGATAATAATGAAGCATTGTCATTGGCATCAAACAACTGTTGCATCGTGTGCCTGCGCTAAAGGAAGTTTAGATTTTTTCCCCGGGGGGGTATTTCCTCGGTCCTTGAAAATATGAATTCTCCCGTTTCCTTTAGATTAAGAAACAAAAGCTGCATTTTACAGATAATGTGACAAAAGAGAAGAAAATGTAACTCTTTGGCTGACAAGGAAAAATATCACGGGGGGGGAGAGGAAAAGGGAGTCACAATCGCACCAATTTGGTGTTATTAAACATTACCTACTGTATAATGTTGTAGCAAAGGGCCATGTGGGTCTTAAAGAAGCAATCCAAGCAAGCTAGTTTTTATAGGATTGAAGCAGGGGGTCTCTGGAGCTGAACCCCATTCATTTCCATTCTGGGGACCCCCTACTTCCACTGTGGAGATTGCCACAGTCTCATGCATGCGCAAACGAGTAAGCACCTATGTGCACTCATTCCTCATAGAAAGTACTCGGACCAATCACAGCATACCAGGAACCAGCTTGCGCTTACCAACGGCTCTCGCAAGGGAGCGAGCAGGCATCCAGGACAGCTGATATTCCGAGGCGGGTGGAAAGGAAGCCGAACAGACAGCTTGCTGAACCACCGAAGGATCAACGCACACCGAGCCCAACGTAGCAAACATGATATCCTCTACAATTCAATCATACTTGAAAACGAGAGGTAACTCTCAATGTATTACTTCCTAGTAAAACATTTTATAAATAAATAAATTCAATATGCCGTTTTGTTCTCCAATGCAACTACAACACACACAAATTGGTCATCACTTGAGTCAAGGTGCAAAGTTCATCTTTCCTGTCTTGCCTTCAAATACTTCCTGGGCAAGCTACCCATCTATCTGAACAAGCTCCGCACCCCTACCACATGCAGCACTTATTATCTGAGATCAAACTCCAAAAGACTGTTCATGGTTCCAAGGTTCAGCAAAGTATCCGGCCGCTCCTCCTTCTCTTACCGAGCACCCCAAAACTGGAACAATCTACCGGAGACTCTCACATCCACCACCAGTCTAAATTTGTTCAAAACTAAAGCGGTCTCACATTTTAATCTGGTCTGTAACTGTTACATACGCCTATAATATATATTATCTCTAACTGTGCATGCAATGTCTTGTATATAATGTATACCCTGCTCACTTATGTAACTATGTATTTGTAACCATGTACTATTTGTCATTTTAACTCTATGCCCAGAACACACTTGAAAACGAGCGGTAACTCTCAATGTATTACTTCCTGGTAAAACATTTTATAAATAAATATCATCCAATGTCTCATAAGGGGAAAATAATTTCCTCCCTGACTCCAATAATGGCAATCAGATTTCTCCCTAGGTCAACATCCTTCCCATGTTTACTTACTTGGTATATCCCTGTATACCTTTCCTTTCTTAAAAGATGTCCAGCCCTTTTCTTTTGAACAAATCTATTGTATCTGCCGTCACAGTCTCCATGGGTAATGAATTCCACATTTTAACTGTCCTTGCTGTAAAGAACCCTTTCCTCTGTTGCTGTGACATCTCCTTTCCTTCAACCTTAAGGGATGGACCCGTGTTTGTACTGTCCTTGAGATTAAGAGTTATTTTGAAAGCTCCTTTTATTGACCCTGAATATATATTTGTATATAGTTAGCATATCCTCTCTAAAACGCCTCTTTTCTAATGTAAACAAATCTTATATAGCTAGCATCTCATAAGTCAGATTTTCCATCCCCTTTATTAATTTGGTGGCTCTTCTCTGCACTTTTTCTAGTTCCATAATATAATTTTTATGGAGTGGTGACCAAAACTGTACTCTTACTGTAGCCAACAGGAGGAGGGTCATTACAGATGCAAAGTGAATGTTTAACTTTGGCCAGGAAGTTTGTCACGACTTCTCCACTGGGGAACTGAAAATGTTAGAATGATACAGTATTGGCGTTCTGGGTGCCACGTTATATATATATATATATATATATATATATATATATATATATATATATATATATATATATATATATATATATATATATATATATATACACACTCGTTAGCACATCAGGGTATACAGTATGGTGCCAATCTTAATCTACTATAAGAAGGCAGTGATTATATATGCAATAGAGGAGAAGTTACTTAACACACGATCATGGAAGGTATTAATTGATAGAATAAATGAAAATACTGCCAGCTAGGAAAAAAGGATTCAATTCTCATTCTAGTAATATTGTGAAAATGCTGTTGTCTTCAGTATTTTTGCTTCCTAATTTTTCCCAGGAAGTCTGAGCGGGTATTAGTTAATATAGTCTGCCAAAAACACAGGTATGCTACATATTCAGGGGCACTCCCTCGTGACATTTTGTTTTCTAGTTTTTAGAAGTGCAGCAGTTCTATACCATTAAGGCAATGTAATTACCCAGGCTGCCAAAATCGATCCGTTCTCCCGTGATGGATCAGCAAAAAGCCTGCTCCTCTGGGCAGCCAATATTGCAGCCCATTTCAAAAGGGAAGGTGCTGTGCTTTTCTAAATGGGTGCTTCATACATTAAAACTCGTTAAAAAGAGCATAAAGAGTGGGGGGAAAATGTAAAAAAGTGCAGTGAGGTTTATCTAATAACTGATGTATTTAAAAAAACATGAAGGTTTTTGAAGGTAATGCTCCTTTCTCTTTGCTGCTAGATGAGCAATACTTTGCTTGCTCCTCCGGAAGTGAAGAAACGAAACTTGACAACTGTGTTTCTTAGCACACGGCACATTGTTGATTTAGATTGCTTGATACAAAGTAGCACCTTCATGAAAATATGATTATAGCTCAATAAAGTGAAAGGGTTAATTAGGATTAATAAAATATATATATACTGTACACACACATACAAAATATTCTCTCTCTCTTTTTTTAAGAGAGGCAGGAACCTATGAGTAAGTTAGTTGACTTTCTACTGTAACCCAAACTATGACCTACACTTTATATAAGATGCCATATACCCCAAATAAAGCAGTATACAGTATGCTTCTTTACTGTCTGCAAGATATACCATAGAGCGACAGCTGTGACGATAATTGCCAGAAGCCTCCTTTTTGTGTACACGGAATAATAGGAGTAACCTAATTCCTTTACAAATCAATTATTGATAAGCATCACAGACTTTTTTTTAATTACACCCTTAATGACATTTTTAATGAGTTTTAATATACTGAGCATTATTTGATTTCTATAGCAGGTTTTAACCCACCTCCCCAGCAGTGCAAGGTCACTTGTAACACTTTCCTGTTTGTGATCATTTGTTGCCAATGTTTCCAGCAGTTTGAGCTGCAAACGGTAACAATAATGAATAATGTTAACATAGTAATATAAGGATACATTGTAGCTGCTGAGTTACACCGACTGAAGGATTGATTGAAACTGAAAGGCGGCCATTATGTTAGGCACACAATCAGGATTTTGTACAGGTGTAAAACTGTAGTTTAGGTAAGAATGTAGAATTATACCTCGTCACATGCTTTACATATAAAAATAAATAAAAGGTGATGGGGGAGTAGTATTACTGCTTTAATTATACTTGCCATCCATAGAGATATTCAAATCACCCTTAACCATTATGCTATACTTATGACTCCCAACACTGTGCTGGTTACAAGTGAAATGAAATTGTGTCCATTTTTGCAATTAGTAGCAAATGTCTTGTTGTGTATCAATAACTTTCCACTGATTAAGAGTCTCTCTCCTCCTTCCCCCTCATTTACTTTATCAATGTTTTTAACCATTTTGTCACATAGTC
Source organism: Ascaphus truei (assembly GCF_040206685.1). Classification (NCBI taxonomy): domain Eukaryota; kingdom Metazoa; phylum Chordata; class Amphibia; order Anura; family Ascaphidae; genus Ascaphus; species Ascaphus truei. The sequence continues at coordinate 411,447,789 of NC_134485.1, read as the reverse complement.
TAAAGTGACTCTCATCACCACGATATTTTAAGCCACCCCCAAATCTTTCCTTTTTTTTTTTCACTGCACCCCAAGAGAGAATTCTGAGATTAAACAATCAGTGGCATACTTTGGGTGATTGAGAATGTCAAAACTCATTAAGAGCTTGACCTATCCTAGGTAATATAATAAACATAGAACACACGCACACGCGATATTCTTTATTGGCTATATGCTAACGGTGGAGGTTTTCTGTCGCTTTTTTCACCCAAAATAACTTAAAATGTATATGGTAAACCTACCCCGCCTAGAAATATTTCAAAGCAAGTATAAACTAACCTCACACTGATGATACCCATCAAGGTTGAAACATGCTTGTGAGTGGTTTGTACTTGCTTTGCTAGTCCCATGCTGTGTTTAAAAGCTGTGTGAACGGTGATACATCAGCTTAAATGGGCTCCATGTGAATGGATATTCCAGGCAAAAGGTGACACATTGGGTGCTCATTTGCATGTCATTTCCCAGAATCCCTTGCTGCAGTGGGAGCACTGTATGCGAGGTGATAATGGTTGAAAGGCAGGGTTGCAGACCTGTCTAAGACATGTGAATGTGCTCACAACTGATATTCTTTATTGACTATATATATATATATATATATATATATATATATATATATATATATATATATATATATATATAATGTGCTTTTACTCACTGAGCCGCTCCTTCAGCCCATATACAGTATACATATTACACATTTAAAAAATGCTTCACCTGTATTCAGTCATTTTTTGGTGCCGATAGAAAATGTACAGACTGCAGCAAGCGCGTTACCTGAAGCGTATAGTAAACGGCTTGGGTGACCAATACTAATGTCTCAAAATGTGGTTTATCTTCTCCTGGCTTATCTGGGGTGAAATGGACTCACAACTTGCTGTTTCTATTGTCATGACATACTCTGTTAATAGGGGGTGGGGGGGGGGGTTGGCTGTTGGAAGCCGTGGTGCAAATCTCTGCCTCATGTCTTTTTATGTTAGACAAGAAGAGCTACTTCTTGAGTCAGTGACAGGTCACCTCCCAAACCCAATTAGCTAATTGCCCGAGATCACTCCCCAAGGAGCTGGGGAAAGAACTGACTCATAAACCAGGTCCCTCTATACAGAAGTTGCATGCTCTTTTTGTTTTAAGACCTAATTTAATCCGGGAAGCCGTTTGAGCGAATAATACCCCTGCAGAACCAGTGCTGCATGCAGATCATGGTCTTTCATCATACAAAGGCTCATATATCCTATTGTGTGTGCCTGGCTTAGAGGGATCTTCATTAACCCCTTCACAACTGGGGGCAGTGAGAAACATGTCTCTGCCGTCTGTAGCTGGTCACTATAATGGTACAGGAGCCGCCTCACATACAGTATTGACATGTTGGTGTTACATTATCGGTCATTATTTAGGGTGCGTTTAACAGGACTGCAAATTTAGGCCTGAAAACCTGACTGCAAAATGTAATTTCACAAATAGCACAAGTTATACCTAACGGAGCAATAAATACTGCAACAATGTCACTGTCGCAGTAATGCAGCGTTTCGAAAAACCACAATGTCGGCAATTTAAAAAAATTTTTTTGTCGTTTAGAACATAAATGTTTTCCGTAACCATACACAAAACAGTAAGAGAGCAGACAGAATTTCTCACATTATACGGATTATAATGGATAATTATACGCTTCATTCATGTACTGTAACATTCTACCGGACCGGCGGGACAGAAGAGGCATCACGTGATGCAGAAGAGCCAGAGGGTCCTTGGCCATGGAAGTGGCAAGACCCCCCTGGCACTGATAGGGTTAATAACGGGGGCGAGACACAGGTCAGAAGTGTGAATTCCTTTTGTCAACTTGAAACCAGCTCCCTTTAAAGCTGCAGTTCAGGCTCCCGTTTTCTTTTTTGTTTTTTAGTTTTTTTTTTACTTCAATAGTTTCATCTGGGCAATCTCTAATTACCTAAAGAACTGCATAGCTGCAGGTCAATTCGTTCTCCTTCTATTGATTGGCAAAGTTTGGCGACATCTTTAAATATGGGGAATGTAAATCGTTGCTATAGGAACAAGCATGCTTGTTAAAATAGAATACAAGAAAATTGGTCTTTCAAAGTTGTTTTTTTTTAAAACAGAAAATGCTCAAAGTATTTTTTCTTACTACAGAACTGATTTATTAAAAAAAACACACATGCAGGATATTGACTGAACTGCAGCTTTAAGTAGCTTCAAATCAAGATTCAACAGCCGCCGGTAGAATGGTGACTATTCTTAAGACTCTTCCAAACGTGATGTGTGTAGAATGCCGACCGACCATCAACAATGTCCCAGGGACCTGACGTCATCCGACCACATCTGAGGGCACTGGAGGCACTGAGCTATGGAAGTCTAATGTCCTGAGTGCCCTTCAAAGAATTCCAATTTATTAAGGGTTTAGTCATTCCTGCCCTGCATACAACTGCCGGTCCATGATGAATCAGCCACACACGCCTTCACAAACCCCCACAAAGGTATGGCACTAACGGGGAAAGTGGGTCACGGAGGGGGGTCAGGCTGAATGGGTCTGTGATCGTCTCCTGACTTGTACACTGCTGATTACATTTGTGATTACAGGCGGGAACAAATTCCATAGAAATACATTTGTACATTTTGTTCACGTTACTTTCCAGAACCTTAATAGACTGGAAACGCCATTCTAAATCACTACGATGGATATCATTAGTTTACATAACTCCGACTCAAGACTCCTGACTTGTGCTGCAAACAGGGGGGTTTATTTTCTCTGGCAAAAACCGAGAGCAGGAATGGCCAACTCCGGTCCTCGAGCTACCAACAGGTCAGGTTTTCAGGATATCCCTGCTTCAGCACAGGTAGCTCTGTCTTTGACAGCATGATATTTACCACGAAAGACTAAAGGACCTTAGTTATATGCAGTTTCGGTCAGAGATGGCCAACTCTAGTTCTCAAGGGTCACCAACAGGGCAGGTTTTATGGATATCCCAGCTTCACTTTATAGTTTCCAGAAGCTCTCCTAGCTCAGCACGTAGTTAGTTAACAACATTTGTAATGCAGTTTCAGCACAGTCTTCGACTTAGCCACCTGTGCTGAAGCTGGGGTATCCTGAAAACCTGACCTGTTGGTAGGCCTTGAGGACTGGAGTTGGCTAGCAGGAGTGCACAAACTCTTCTCCCTGCGCCCTCCCCCCCCTGCTCGGCTCCTGTGTCAAATGACGCCGCTGGGTCATGTGACGTCACGTTGCCATGGTAACTCGACGTCATGGGACCCGATAGCATAATTTGACCCCCAATATGCTTCACCTTCACTGCTCCTGATCACTAAGCCAGCGTGGACAGGGTTTACATCATGAGGAACAGACAGACAAAACTTTAAAGACCTGGGTATCATCAGCACCTCCCACCTGCATCTCTCCTGTGGGGGTCTCTTTGCTGCTCAACTGTTTGCACTTCCCCTCTTGGAAAGTACACCCGAGTTGCACCACCCCTTTGGTGGCAGCTGATGGGCAGCCCAAGGGTGTCAGCCGCTCGCTGATGTTACAGCTGCTCTGTTATTGGTCTTCGGTAAAATATTTCCAGATGTATATTAAAGTATTTCCATCTTCACACATAACCCTGCTCTCACAGCTCTGCCTCCACACAATCCCACTTACAGCTTCGCCAACGCCAACGCCAACTCCGTCAACTAACTAACAGCTATCCGAAGCACACCGACCTTCTCCTCCCCCTGTACCTTATGTTTCCACTTACCCGTCCGTATAGATTGTAAGCTCCTTGGGGCAGGGCCCTCCTTACCTACTGTAACAATGTTAATGTTTTGATTATTTTATTGTTCTCGTCCTCCAACCCTTTTGTACTGCGCTACGGAATAGGTTGGCGGGTTATAAATAAATGATAATAATATATTTTGAACTGCGCACGTACAGTAAATTGGCCCTTTAGGGAAAGTCACTGAACAAGCCCTACAGCTCCTCTCTTTAATGAGACAGGAAGCCCAGCGAGAACCTATATGGGATCAGGCAGTCCCAGTAATGGGATCAGGCAGCCTGTTACTGGCAGACATCGGTGCACGGGACTTAAATTGGTACAGCAAGGTCTGCCTGTGCATTTGAATCATTGTCTTGCTGCCGTGTCAGGACATCCAGAACAAGCTCAGAGCTTGTGTGCATCAATCATTTTAACAACTACGACCAAGATTACCAAATGTCCGTGACATGTTTATGGGAGGAACTTCGCGTTCTGGAGCGATTTGTATAACGTCACAATTTCCACTGGCAAATGAGTCCCAATTTCTCATTCCTCTGATTTCTTGCTCCCATGACTCGGAGGGGATGTGCCTAGTTATGACCATGGCAAATAATTAAATAAAGTAACATTTTCGGTTGAATTCTTCAGCTGCCCGGAGAGCTGCAATGACACTGCGTTCTTTCAAAAGTATCCAATATTTATTTGCCATTTCTATCATCGAATGGTCGTTTAACCCTTTGAGTGCCTTGGGACGTAGCTACTACGTTATGGGATCTGGCACCCTGGGTGTCCCATAGCGTAGTAACTATGCCCCCCCCCCCCCAAGTTTTCTTTAGGGATATCAGGTCCGCGATCTGAAGTGATCCTCACTTTTAAAGCTTTACACTCTTCTGCCCCTCCTTACATCTCAGCCCTAATTTCTCGCTATGCACCATCCCGACTCTTGCGTTGCGCTCAAGGGTGTCTTCTCTACCCCTTTTGTATCTAAAGCCCTCTCCCGCCTTAAACCTTTCTCACTGACTGCCCCGCACCTCTGGAATGCCCTTCCCCTGAATACCCTACTAGCACCCTCTTTATCCACTTTTAAGACCCACCTTAAAACACACCTTCTTAACGAAGCATATGAGTAGCTCCGTGGCTATATTATACATCTGGCTTACAAAGCTTGGCCGCTTGCAGACGCACTTACCAGAACGCCCTCCTACCGTGTCCGTACATTCTTCCTACCTACCAATTAGATTGTAAGCTCTTCGGAGCAGGGACTCCTCTTCCTAAATGTTAATTATTATGTCTGTAGCACTTAGTCCCATGTTCTGTTATTTGTATTATTTGTTATTTATATGATTGTCACATGTATTACTACTGTGAAGCGCTATGTGTTTTAATAGCGCTATATAAATAAAGACATACATACATACAAACATACATACATGATGGCGGAAGGGTGAGGGGTGGCCCCTCTGACATAAAAAAAAATTAATTAATGAAAGGCAAATTAAGAAAAATGGCAAAAAGGAGAAAAGAATATGCATCAAAAAAGCAAGTCAATTTGTAGCGGTATAGCATCCAGTTTGTATACGGAAGTACAGTGAATTGTCAGAACTTAATACTCCACAGTTGCAACAATGAGAAGATTGAGAATGCCACTCAATGCATAACTTGCCACATGTATGTGCACTTGGAGTAACTGTTCCAGGGAGCGTACCGCTGTGGGAAGTGTGAGTGGGTGGTCTCTTTGGAGACTGCTGATTTGAAGAGGCAACTTGGAACATTAAGAATCTTGAAAGGAGTTTAGTGCTCACTCAGCAGGCCCTGGTGGGGACTAGTGGTGCAGATGGTGGAGCTGCGACTGAGGACCAGGAAGAGATAGGAAGCTGGGTAACAGTTGGGGGAGAGAAAGAGACAGGCCAGTCCTGAGCTGACCCATCCCAATAGATTTGCCTGATTGAGTGACCATATTGGGGTGTAAGGGCATAAATGGCAAGGCTGGGGGGATAGTTCCTAAAGCACAGAGGGGACTCCAAGAACACGAAACGTTGTGCTGGTAGGGAACTCCATTACTAGGAGGTTAGAGAAGCCAATCAGTTGCTGTGACCGCATGAACTGAACAGTTTGCTGTTTCCTGGGTGCTCGGGTTCGGCATGTGGCAGATCGGGTAGACAGATTGTTGTGAGGGGCAGGGACTGACTCGGCGGTCTTGGTACACAATGGTACTAATAACAAAGTTAGAGAAAGATGGAGGGTCCTAAAAAAATATTTCAGGGATATAGGTGTAGCACCCCTTGGGGTATGCTATGTTATTTTATTGGGTTAATGTTTCTAGAGGGGTCCACTGCAATCACATTAGGTGGAGTTGCTGGGAAAACACATTGCCACCACCAACTTCTAGAAAGGTGTCTAGTGAGGTCATCAAGTAAAGATACTTTGAATAATCCTAATCTTTCCCTTAGTAGTCAAAGAGACTACTGATGTCACTGTGGGGTATATGAGATGGGGGTGGAAGATTCCAGATCAGATCTTAGTGGACCCAGAGTGAGGGGGATCTTATCAGTAAGATATTGTAAATCCTGTTAGTCTGTAGCTACCTGTGTTAGTATCACTTTGTTGTTTTCCAGCTAGGGAAGGACCACTCCTAAAGATAGGGCCCCTCTATATGGCTCTGAGTATGTTCCACCCACAAGAGGGGATGGACAGGTACTCCTAAGAAGGTTCTGTAAGCAAGGGCCTGTGAGTATCACCTTAGAATTACTGGGAGGCAGGTATCTCCTTGGTTCTGTCAGAGGTGATAGGGTGTAATCTCTCATGCCAGTGGGTACCCTGCCTAGGTATGAACTGCCATTATTTAAGTAAGAGAGTGCTACTTACTGTACCATACTACAAAGTGGAAGAATGTGCCACTTTGAGGAGATTCTGCCTGAGCATCTCTGAAGAAGTCTGTGTGTTCCTTTTAATAAAGTAAAAGAAAAGTTCCTGGTGTCCTCTATCTGTTTCTTCAAGTGCTTACCATACTAGCCCTGAACAAATTCCAGCACCCCGAGACGCAAGGTAAATAAGAGATGCTGAACATCACCTGCACATAAGCAACACCTAGAGAGACATTGGGACACTTTGCTGTGGCCCCTCTTCTGTTGGCCGGGGGTAGCAGTGTTACATAGGCCACAAGCTTAAGGCAAGGACCTCTATGGTAGTGTTATCAGAAATACTGCCAGTGCCATGTGCTACCCCAGGGAGGCAGTTGGAGGTTAATGCATGGTTAATAACGTGTTATAGGAAGGAGGGTTTTTTTTTTAGAGCACTAGGAGTACGTTTCCGAGAGGTGCTATCGCTACAGCACGGATGGATTGCACCTCAACGAAGAGCAATCCTCCTGTGCTAGAGGGGGGAGGATGTTAAAAGGGTCAGAGGAGATTCTAAAGTAGGAAGGAGAGGGAGAGACAAGCAAGAGGTAATAAACTAGATGGAATAGATGGGGAAATAGCTATGGGTCATGGAGGTGGAGTGGGGGGAAGTGGGAGTTTGGAAAGCAGGGAGGCACCCATATTAAATACAGATACTACTAGTGAACGTCTAAAAACGAAATCCAATTGGAGTAGAAAGGAAGGAGCAGATAAGATAATAGTACAGAATAGTGTGAGCCGTCTGTGACTCAAGGAATCGCGTATCGTGAGCTGTGTCTGCTCTGGAGTATTGTTATAAGCAGAGTATATAGGGATATACCCGGTCAGCCGCTTGTCCGTGAGGGGGTGTTGAGAGCAGACCCGATCTATGCGGGATGTAGCTGCAATAACGGTAACGGTATGGAGTGCAAGTACTCACTATTGAAACCGTAGATCCCTTCCTCTGTCGGCGTAGCGGAGAACTTGGGCTGGTAACCGGTGTCCCCTGGCGTGGCCACGATCCGGAAGTGAATGAAGAAGCAGATGATCGATGCCGCCCCCACTCCTAGAAACACAGACTCACCAGGAAGTGGTTGTAGATTAAAAAAAACTTTATTGGCTACATAAAACGGATATCTTGACAAACACTAGAGACCTCCTCCTCACACGCGTTTCGAGCAAGGCTGCTCTTTCTCAAAGAGTCTGTGTTTCTAGGAGTGGTGGCGGCATCGATCATCTGTTTCTTCAAGATAATAGTACAGACTGGAAAACACCTTGAATGCATGCTTGCTAATGCAAGAAGTCTGACAGATAAAATGTGGGAGGTTGAATTAATAGCTAGAAGGGCGAAATATGTTATGATAGGAATTACTGAAACATGGTGGGTTGAAACTCATGACTGGGCAGCTAATTTAAAGGGTTATTCCCTTTTTTTGGAGGAATCACGCAAATAAAAGAGGTGGTGGAGTATGCTTATATGTTAAACCCGGATTTAAAATCTATTAGAAATGTAGATGTTTATGAAGGGATGGATGAAAATGTAGAGACGTTGTACCTCCAGTGCTAATTTCTAACCACAAAAGAAAAATGTTTGTAGGGATATGCTATAAACCACATGCCATTTATGAGATTGAGCGAGCCAACATACTTTTGCAAATGGAGAAGGCATCAAAACTAAGTTCATGTTGTCATAATGGGTGATTTTAATTAGACGGACATAGACTGGAGCAATGAGATTAGCATTACAGCTAACGTAAACAGGTTTTACTGGGTGCTGAAAGACATATAGACATATATGACCCAAATTATTGAAGAACCAAACAGGAGAGGGCAATCACTGTAGAAGTAGTAACAAATATTCAAGATCGGGTACATTTGGGAAACAGCGATCATATCATGGTCTCATTTGAATTCAATTATTTTGTTATATGGGTTAAACAAAGACTTTACATTTTAGAAAGGCAGGTTTTAATAAACTGAGGAATAAATTGGGATGACATTTTTGCAGGATAAAAATTGGAAAATAAATGGTCATTCTTTAAAACATTGTTACAAGAGCACACTTATCAGTCTATACCCTTGGGTAATAAATATAAAAGAAACATGTCTAAACCAATGTGGCTAAATAAACAGGTAGGGGAGGAAATGAAAAGGAAGCGGCAGGCATTTAGATTATTAAAGTCCGAATTATACATTTAAAAAATATGTTGGGGAAAACAAAGTTGATGGGGAAACTCTGACTGTGACCAGCACAAGACAAACTAAAAAAACAATAAAGCAGATTTTCCCAGGCGAGATACCAAGTAGAAATCTACTAACAAGTTTCTTAGTGCAGTCTCTTCCATTTATTAAAGAGCAGTGAAGAATGGTATCCCCTGTTGTGGGATTTTTGGTGCTAAATTTCACTATACAGGCAGTCCTCGGTTATCCAACGGAACGCGTTCTGGAAGTAGCGTTGGATGGTGAAACCGTTGTAAAGTGAGTCCCATGTTAATCAGTGGCGGTGAGCGTTGGATAACGCATTCCGGCGTCGAAAAACGTCCCTTAGGGTTGCATTGTAAAGCGTTGGATATGCCATGCGGTACGTGAAACGTTGGATATCGAGGACTACCTGTATCTTGCTGTACATTTTACCACTATGTATCTGATGAAAGGTCCATATGGGCCCTGAAACACTGCTCTTTAATAAATGGAAGAGACTGCACTACGAAACTTGCGAGTAGAGCTCTACCTGGTATCTCGCTTGGGGAAAAAATCTGCTTTATTGTTTACATTAGAATTATAAGGCATGTAACAAACGTTGCAAAAGGGCAATCACAATAGCAAGCATTGAAAAGGGAAAAGTTACTGCAACAGAAAGTAAGGCCGAAGTCATACTAGCCGCGCGACGGAGCGTGAGGCGGCACGTGACGAAGCGTGTGGCGGCACGCGCCTGATGCAAAGACTATTTGTGGCCTAGGGGGAGATGCGTCAGGGAGGCGTGAAGGCGTGGCTGTGACGTCACGCATCTGGTTCGCCCTCATTGGCTGAACCGCTTCCGTGACCCACCCATCGCACGGCAAAATCAAATTATTTTGTTGAACGAAAAATCGGCCACCCCATCGCTCTCGTGCACGCTCTATTGCTGGTCCTCGTCGAGGTACGGCCATGTGTTTGTGGCGTGCCATCGCTCTCACCATGGCCGCGCCCTAAGATCAATCCTAAAAAAGTTCTTTAAGTACCTTAATAACAAAACTATTAGAAAAGAGAATATAGGTTCCTTTCAGTGTGAGATGGGCAGGCAAATTATTGGAGATAAGGAAAAGGCGCAGGTATTCAATAATTGATTTGCCTCTGTGTTTACCAAGGAACCAATCTATTGCAACAGGAGGAAGCCACAACCTCAAAATTAACAAATAATTGGTTAACTGAGGAAAAAGTGCATAAGCTACTCAAAACTGAAGTAAATAAATTGTGTAAGGTAGTAAAATCAGAGCAGAATGTAATTTCTCTGGAAACTTGGGCAGATAAACCGCAGATGAGGTTTGATACAGATAAATGTAAGGTTATTCATTTGGGAAACATGAATAATGGGTTACTTACGAATTACAGAAAATGGGGCACAATTAGGTGAATCCTTGACGGAGAAGGGTTTAGGAGTGCTTGTAGACAGCAGGCTTAGCAATAGTGCCCAATGCCAGACAGTAGCTTCAAAGGCCAATAAGATCTTATTTTTCATTAAACAGGTATGGATGGAAGGGAAGTGTGAGGAATCGGGGGTCACGGCGGTCGCAGCGTGACCCCCCTTACCACCCGCGGGCCCCGTTGTCGTCGCTCCGGTTCCCGCCATCAGTGCCCCCACCGGGCGGCCGCTGCTCCGCACACAGCGGGTAAACATGCGTCCGCCATTGGTCCTGCACACGCGCTCTCCAGCCTTACAGAGCGCGCGTCAGGCAGACTTAATTTATTCACCCCTCTGGGGTTTAGGCCACGCCTCCAGCACTCGCACGGCTCACAGCTGCATTCCCCTGCCTCTCAGCTGTTCCCAAACTACCCTCATCAGCACAACTTATCCGGTACTGCTCCACACCCTCCTCCAGGCCTGCCTCCACCTTCTATTGGTCAGCCCACCTTAATAATCCCTATCCTTCCTGTTGCACATCGCTCTGCATAGTCTTAGCTCTGATGTGTGCTTTACCCCTCTCACTGTTACAGTGTTTCTCAGGTTCTGATCCGGTTTGGCGGACTACTCTCTCTGGCTCTCGACCCTGGCTTCCTCCTGAATACGCTGCATCTCTCATCCCCCGAACTCGGCTTGCACCTCGACCACCCGGACCTCTCCACTCCCTGAATTCGGCTACGGCAACCACTAAGGCATTTCTACTCTCCGGATCTGGCAAGTACTATCATTATAGTCTCCTGGCCTGGCCACGCAAATACCACACTCCGGACACGCTCCTTTCTGCTGCGGGTGCGTGTATCTTACGCCCCACCTCCGTACAAGGGACGTGTCTGGTCTGCGGGAAGCACTGAGTTACAGGAAGAAAGCATCATTATGCCACTGTATTAAGCATGAGTAAGACCACACCTTGAATATGGAGTACAGTTTTGGGCACCAGTCCATAAAAAGTCATTATAGAACAAGTACAGAGACGAGCCACCACATTAATAAAGGGGATGGGAAATCTGATTTATGAGAGGCTAGCTAAATTTGATTTGTTTACCTTAGAAAAGGGGTGTCTCAGAGGGGATATGATAACTATGTACAAATATATGTGGGGACAATGTTGAAAAAGAGACCGCTGAGTCTCCTCTAGAGCTCAAACCACCATTGCCAAACCCATATTCATAAATAATCAATGAACCTTCAATGATAAATGTCCAATTAGTCCACGGTGATGTGGACCTGCCAAATGATAGTTCCATGTATCTTGATGGTGATCAGAGATGGCACTGTGTCCCTAAATATCAAGTGAACGGCAGTAAGGAATAATTCTCACATATAGATAGCACAATGGCATTGATAAGAGTGTTTGAAGTACTCGCAGTCTGTGACTATTCAGGACTCCTCTGTTGCGTGCATCTCCGCTGGTGATGAATAGAAAAGACAGTTCCTGTCGCTCCAGGTAGAAACGGGAACGGGAAGAGCACAGCAAACGAAAGCGGGGACCAGACAATGAAGCTGCTAGTAAAAATCGAGGTTTATTCATATAGTGCACATGACAGAATAGACAGGAGAAGGTGAAGTATCCCTCTTACGCGTTTCGCACTCTTGCAGCGCTTTATCAAAGAGATAAAGTCTGGTCCCCGCTTTCGTTTGCTGTGCTCTTCCGGTTCCCGTTTCCACCTGGAGCAACAGGAACTGTCTTTTCTATATTTGGGGACAATACAAGGAGCTTTCAAAAGAGCTATTCCTGCTAACGGCAGTACAAACAACATGGGGTCATCCCTAAGGCTACAACCCCAGTCTTCACAGCTGCAAGCGCGCCTGGTGGCGAGTGCCCAGACTACAGCCACAATCGGCAGTCTGTATGGTAGCTCTAGGGGAGCGCGGTGAGATGGGACCATGACGGGGGGCACGGCCACGATGGGGCAGATCTGCCCTTTCATTGGTGCACGCCGACCACGTGATTGCGTCGCGGCATACAGTAGGAAGACAAAATTCTTGTCTTCCCTGCCAATGTACGCGTCACAGCACTTTGCTCGCCCACACACACAGCCACTGGGGCCTGCCCCATAGAAGGCTGTGCTGTGGTGTGTGCGTGCACGCTGTAGCGCGTGCCGCAGCGGCCACTGGGGGCCTGGCCTAGGGTTGGAAGAAAGGAGATTTCACCAGCAACAAAGGAAAGGGTTCTTTACAGTAAGGGCAGTTAAAACATGGAATTAGTTACTCATGGAGGCTATGATGGCAGATACAATAGATATGTACAAAAAAAAGGTTGGCCATCTTTTGTTTAGAACGGAAAGGAACAAAGGGTTATACCAAATAAGTAAACATGGGAAGGGTGTTGATCCAGAGAGAAATCTAATTGCCATAGTTTAGCGCCATGAATGAATTTATTTTTCCCCTTATAAGACATTGAATGATATCGCACTGAGTTTTTTTGTTTACCTTCCTCTGGATCAAAATTCTGTAAATACAAATATAGGATAAGTATATGTCGTCTACATTTAGCATATGTTGAACATGATGGACATATGTCTTTTTTCAACCTCAGCCACTATGTAACTACAGTATGTAACTATTACTGTATATACTCCGGTTTAAGCATCAAGCCACTGAAATTGCTGTGGTACTTTCCGACGTACATTTTGGGCAAGGCTGTAAGATTTGTTGTGAGTTGGGATACTTTTAAATGAACATACATGTGAGCTTTACATCGTTTACATTGCTTTACTTGGATAAGGGACGGAGGATTGAAAAGCTCTTTACAGTACAGACAATGGATGGAAGGGAAGTAAACATAATTATGCCCCTTTACAAAGCATTAATAAGACCACAACTTGAATATGGAGTACAATTTTGGGCACCAATCCGAAGAAAAGACATTATGGAACTAGAGAGAGTGCAGAGAAGAGCCACCAAATTAATAAAGGGGATGGACAGTCTAACTTATGAGGAGAGGCTAACTAAATTAGATTCATTTACATTAGAAAAGATGCGTCTCAGGGGGCGGCCCCAGTCACTTCTGCAGCGCACGCCTCTGTGTGCGCTGTGCATTCAAGCTCCGCCCCCCAGTCAGGCCGGTCCCAGTTACTACCTTGTCGCGCACCTTTCCTCAGTGGTAGGTTTTTTTGTCAGGCAGGGGAATTTGAGCTCAGAGTTTGCGCCGGAGGCGTGGCCACGCCCCCGCCGGCAGCTCAGTCAATGAGGGCGAACCAGCCACGTGAGATCATGGCCACGCCCCTACAAACCCACCACCACGCCCCCACCTGCCGCAAACGCTCCCTCTCTCCCTGGACCGTAGATCGCGGTGCAGCACTGTGCATGTGCCGCCCCCCCCCGCCGGGCGTGTGCAACAGAACGCACTGGGACCAAACCCTAAGGCTAAGGCCCCGCTCCCTCAGTCAGCGCGCCCGCACTGCAGACAGGCGGGGCGCTGACAGACACAGACCGCGATATGCGGTCTGTAGGGAGCGGAAGAGGGGCGGAAGTGGGAGAGGGGGGCATGATTTGAGCGGAGGGACCCGCTACTATCCCCCCCCCCTCCCTGCTCGGGCTGCAGGAGGGAGCTGCTGCGGGCTGCTGGAAGGTAAGCAGCTCCCTCCCCCTTCTGCCACAAATGACACAGAAACACACACACACACACACACACTACCTTGTGTAGGAAGCTGCCTGATGACAGCTCCCGCTCCCGCCGCTGATTGGCTCATCAGCGCACCACGTGACGCGTCACCGCTCGGGATCACAATTTTCTTGCATCGCCTGGTGGCTGACGCGTCAGAGCGCGTAGTGAGCCAGCAGCCAGGGGGGACTGGGACCTGCTCGGGAGGATTCCCCTGCTGGTGGGGAACTCTCATGCGGCCGCCCGCGCCGCCGGGCGCAGCGGGTCCCAGCCCTTAGAGGGGATATGATAACTATATACAAGTATATTCGGGGACAGTACAAGCATCTTTCAAAATAACTATTCATCCCAAGGGCAGTACAAAGGGCACGGGGGTCATCCCTTAAGGTTGGAGGAAAGGAGATTTCACCAGCAACAAAGGAAAGGGTTCTTTACAGTAAGGGCAGTTACAATGTGGAATTCATTACCCATGGAGACTGTGATGGCAGATACAATAGATATCTTCAAAAATAGGTTGTACATCTTTTTAGAAAGGAAAGGTATACAGGAATATATACAAAGTAAGTAAACATGGAAAGGATGTTGATTCAGTGAGTAATCTGATTGCTAATATTTGGAGTCAAGAGGGAATTTATTTTCCCCTTATGAGATATCATTAGATGATGTTTCACTGGGGTTTTTTTTTGTTTGTCTTCCTCTGAATCAATATACTGTAAGTACAAAAATACATAGTACCTGTCTTCTAAATTTAGCATAGGTTGAACTTGATGGACATATGTTTTTTTTTCAACCTCATCTACTATGTAACTATGCAAGTATAGTTTTACCTATAAAGCATTCACTTGCTAATTCACACTAATCCAGGACCAAGAAGGCTTCTTGCACTTTTACTAAAACCTTTGAGGAGGTTACTTAATGTATCATAAGGTTCCTGGCTGCAAAACTGGGCAACTCTGGTTAAAACAAACTACGTCTGACTTATCATAGAACACATCTAATTGCTCTCAATTTAATGCCTTTTCCTTCTGGTGCAGCTTTTTTAATGGCATCTGCCCGAATGTCTTCTCTATAGTGAAATGTTAAGATCGTGGCATTTTTTACATTTTATTTAATATATTACCAGTGCAATGAACAGGAACAGCATTTTTCAAGAGATGCCACACGCTTCATTCAAATATAATCTGTTCTCTGTTGGAGACTACGTTGATAGACATTTTATTTTTGAGAGATCTTTTTTTGCTCTTTCCAACATGGTTTTTAGTTTATATATTGTTTAATCTGTTGCTCCGTTCAGGAGAAATAAGCGTTTTAAATATTAAAGCGCCCGGCAGGTTAAAATGAAGCTCTCCCTAGAGCAGTCGCCGTGATAACCTGAGAAGCTAGAGATTAAGAGAATAGTCTTAATCCTAACGAGTTAAACCCTATAAGGGTTCAGGAAACCTATTATACTCATCACTACTGCTGGTTCACACTGGTTACAAGATGCACTGCGCCTTTAAAAACACGGGTGTTTAGTATTAGCGTTCGGTCGAAGAAGCTGAAGGGGTAAAAGGTATTTTTATCAGCGACTGCCGCTTTTAACCCCTTCACTGCGAGAGGCCAGCAATGAGTACGAAGAGTAGCCAACGTGAGAGTAATAGGTGTACAAGTCACCGGTCTAATCACGGAAGCCAATGTTAAAAGCGTTGGTGGGACTTACGGCAGCAACATGGTTAAAAAATCTCTTGCTCGTAACTCCTGATTTACGATGAAAGCAGAATAAATGTAAATGGATTCACAGCTAGCGTAATACATCACCGTAGTCGCCGAAGCCGTACAGTATTTCCCGCCGTCACTGTGAGGTAAATAAATCATAGGATGAAGCTGGCTGTAACATTGCAGAAATCAATACGCCATTTTCTTTCCTGGAAAACAGTGGCGACCTGTCTGAGATCCAACGCAATGATACTTAATGATTGCTTGCATCAGATAGTGAGCCGTACATAATAGTTATACGCAGCTTAAGTGTACAAAGCCATTGGAAGTATGGTATTGTTTGCATTGTTCTTTGTCCTATGGTCTAGTCCAAGGGTGCGCAAGATGGGGGGCGCGCCACCCAGGGGGGGTGGGAGATTATTCTGGGTGGGCGCGGGTGGTTGCATACAGTAGGCCCCACGCTATTCCCAAAAGCATTTAAATGAAATGCCAGGGGATCGCGTGAGGCCTCTGCAACACTAAACCTACCGTGATCCAGACACTGATGCGTCGCTATGGCAATGCGGCGTCATGTGATGTGACATAACACTCGTCACATGACGCCGTGGGTTACGTGATGTGACGTCACATCATATGACGCCGTGGGTTACAGGATGTGACGTCACATGACCCCGCAGCGGCATTTGACGCAGCTACAAGGTAGGCATCTCCGAGGAATGTCAGCTTGGGTTACACCTCTCTTCATACCATGTACAGTATATTATAGGACAATGACCTAGATAAATAAAAAGCAGTTTAGCCAGCTGACCCACCATAAATACATTTAAATCAAGTTTTTCCAATATAAAAACAAAAGTAGGATCAGAAGTAGGATAGATGGGGAGAAGGTGAGTAAAGATGCTGACTCTGATAACCATGAAACTGAGAATGAATCAGGAGAACTTGGTTCAATTCCCGTTGTCGGATCCCTGTGACCTTGGGCAAGTCACTATCTTCCTGTCCCTCAGGCACCAAATACATAGATTATAAGCTCTATGGGGCAGGGACTGTCTCTGTAAAATTCCTATGTTCTGCGTACTGCGCACTATACTGTAATTGTGAAACGCTTTTAGTCCTATTGGGAGAAAAACGCTATATGAAATAGTTATTATTATTATTATCCAAATACCTATCTAAGGGGCAGTTCCCCCTACTGTATTTTCTTTTACCCCCCTTTTTATTTTTTACATTGCTGGGAAACAGGGGGGTGGCCCCATGGCCCCCGAGATGCTTACAGCTGAAAATAGCACCAGCACTATCCCATCCAGGGGAAACAAAATGGCGGTTAAAATGTCATACTGTATGTTGCAGCTTCCTATTGGCCCGCATGATACGGTGGGGCTAAATACATGTACAGATGTAGCTAGACTTCCTGTCCAGTTCAGCCACGTGCCATCACGGCCCGGAAAACAGAAAGCGGCCCGGGAGGCCTGCGGGGGGTCCCTGCTTCTGAAACGAACTCCTCACAGCGTTAATCCTGCCGGGCCAGTCACAAGTCTCCAAGAGCTGTGCAAAGGAGTCCCAAAGAGAAGCAGGCTCTCCCCGAGCAGCTCTTAAGCAGTCTCCATATCTGTACTGCCCCTTGATGACATAGATGACCGAATATGGATATGTTTGTGGCTACTTGTCCCATTATGTATCTAGGGGACTAGGGGGGCCCCGAAACTCAATTCAACAAGGTTCAGCTCAAGAGACCCGCTGCTTCCCATCAATGGGACTGCTCCTTCAAATGGGCACTTACAGGTGGTATATACTCCAAATAATATTAAAACATAACTTTTAATTGAATTCAATATAAAATAGCCCACTAACAAAGAAAAGTAGTGAACACATAGAATCACTCTAAATGAATCAGCGGTGTCAGACCAGCAGCTACTGTGAATTGAAAGATACTGTCAAATACTAATAAATATGCCATAATTAAAAAGTATCTAAGTCAGCAATACCCAATGTGGGATATGTAGCAACTTGAAGGTAGAACATAATGATAAAAGTCAATTGCTATTAATCTGCTAGAATATGTACTTTAGAACATCTGCATTTATAAATATTAAATATATAGAATGATATATAAAATATCTTACCCGAAAAGGCAGGAAAAATAATGAAGGGGTTCAAAACCAAACAAAAGTCTGTGACATCTTTCGCAAGAGTGATAAAATAAAGATGGCAGTGGGCCGGCCATATCGCAAGAAGAAATGACCATTGTTGGACACAGATGGTACTGGACTGTATTCCAAGGGAGATTCAAAGACCAAGATGACGACAAAAAGTAAGATGGGAAGGTGAAATCAGACAATGTGTTGGAGCAGAGAGGCCTGCGACCGCATGGCCTAGAAGATCATCGGGGTGGCCTTCATCCAGCATTGGATTGACAAGGGCTGAAGAGGATATATATTGTGACAGAAATAGGGAGTTGTAATAAATGGGATATATAGGGCTCCCAGTATACTGGGCAGCCTCTATCCTGGTTAGGCTGGGAAGTGCCGCCACAGAATGGATGGGCTCCATCCCACAGTGTCACAGGTGCTGAGGGATGAGAAATACAGGCTAGAGATTGGCTGTTGCCTGGTTTCCTTCGCCCGCCCTGCTAAGTTTCCTGGCTTCTCTCTCTCTCCAAGAGCCTCGAGTCAGCAAAACAGAAAGGGGAGAACCTTCCCCCCTGGAATGGTAAATTGTTCTTACCATATGTTTCTTTTTACGTCTGTTACGTTACAGTATCTTGTTTGAAGCGGGTGAGCCGCCCAACCCTAGTCAGGGAAAACCTTCTGTTTAGTTATCACTCAGTTGAGCAGGGATTTTGTTTGTATTTTGTTCAACGTGTTGCAGTCCCAGTGCCTGGGACTGAATAAAGCAGGCAGAGGAGCCTGGTGAAGCCAACATTGTGGTACACCTCATCTATCTACTCACCCTAAAAGACCATGTTCTCCAGGGTCCGGACAGACTACGGAGCCCCTTGAGGAAAACGTGTGTGTGTGTGTGTATGTGTGTGTGTGTGTGTGTGTGTGTGTGTGTGTACACACAGATCATCTTCAGCCCTTGTCTATCCACTGCTAGATAAAGCCATGCCTAATGATTTTCTAGGTACACATGTAGCATGGATTGTGCTTTTCAACTTAAAAAAAAAAACAAAAGAAAAAAAAAGCACTTTGCTAGTGGGGTAAAGAAACAAATAGCATTCTTGCGATCTTGCTATCTTCTCTCAAGTCTGATGCTGGAAGTTTGAACTGCACTGATGTTGACCCCTCAGGAGAAGCACAAACCTGCAGGACAAATGTGAGCTCTTCCAGAAGGAGAGTGAGTGGCCCGGGGAAAATAGTGATCGATGTACATGCACTGCTCATGTCTTCAAGAAAATACAAATCTCCCACATACCTCTATTTATAGTCTCCTATAAAACACATTCACATTTTGAGACTAAGGATGCAGCCTGTATGTACAGTAAGGCCTTTCCTGCTACAGGCTCCTGCAAAGCATTGCAGAGCAGAGTTAAATGCCATGAACGCATTCCTGTAACTTCAATTGAATTGAAACCACTCTCTCTCTCTTTTTTTATTTTTAGGCATTTTCTCTTGTATTTGCTTCCTTTTATCTCTCTGCTCTCTCCTTGTCTGGGATTCATAGCGTTAGCCCAAAGAAGGGTCAAAACCACAGCTTCAAGTGCACTCACACGCAGATATATCTATTCATCACTAACCTCACATCAGCAGCCTCAAACGTAATATGACTACAACCTCATATTTCTTCAAAAACCTAGCCCAATAGCCACCTTTTCCATCACTGTTGCTCTAGGTCAGCATCCCAGTCCCACTCTCTGGTCATATCTATGATCAACACCACGTCATACTGACCAATCACTGTAGCCCTATTCTGGTTCCCATGGTGATCATGGACACTATGCCTTTCCAGCAGACAGCCTGATGGTACCACCAGATTGCGCTATTTTCCACTTTACCTCACGCGCATGCGCCCCTTCCGTCATTATTATGCCCAACAAATAGGTGTTTTGGTCATCAGGACCACATAACACTCTGTCCCCGTCTCCCCCTATGATTGCGCCCACCCCAGCAGCCCATATTGACACGCATGCATTCCTAAACCACGGAGGCACAAACGGATTAGACCACGCATGCGCAAGGTGGTCGCCATGGTGATCCAGGATGCTTCAACAGCTGAAGGAGAGTCACGTGAACGGACAGTGCGGCGGCTACAGGAGCTCCACCAGCTCATTGAACCGAGCCTTAATGTATCTACGGGATCACGCTACGCATGCGCTAGCCAGTTACCATGGGGATGCCTGGACGCTCTGTCAACTGATATCACGTGCACGACTTGTGCGGGACTGCTGGATTCACACAGCTGCTACCAATTTGGACTGACCCAGTTACTCACCTGCAGTTTTGTGCGATTTCGTTTGATTAGTTAATTGTTGGGTGTGATTTGATACACTGGTTATAGGGTATATTGTTCACTGCACCCCTCCCCCCCCCGATGAAGATCCCTATGTGTGGATCGAAACGTTGTATTTGTGCTGCTTACTTCTAATACAATCTTATTTGATTACTTTACTGAGTGCTGTCGTCCTTGTGCCATCATCATTCCTGGTAACTTATAGTTATATATATATATATATATATATATATATATATATATATATATATATATATATATAGCACGGGTCCCCTGGTCTTCCACCCCCCAGCCCCTAACCTCCCGACGCGGGCAGCAGAGGCAGGGGGCAACTCCCAGCAGTGTCTGGGAGGTTGTGTTAGCGACTGCGTCTGCCGGAGGTTCCCGACGGCTCTCTCTACAGGGCACCGCCATCGGTAATGTGGTTGCGCATACGCAGTAGTCCCTGCAGCCGGCGGCCATTACCCTAGCTTGGCACATGCGCGGGCTAGGCGGCCAATGGGAGAATAGCTCCCAAGAAGACTACAGCCCCCAGCATGCACAGGAGCAGGCATCAGGTGTTCCAGCAGAGCCAATAGGGCTGCAGCAATCCCCTGCTTCAGGATTAGATTTTGCGCACTCTGACAACGCTGGCAGTCGGTGCTGGGACAAGGTCAGGGTAGGAGGTAGGTGCAGGGGTCTGTGACCCTCTGCACTAGGCCAGATTCCCCCCTAGGCCCCGACTCACAGGTATAGATAGTGGCTGCTACAGGGACAGGCCCTTAGGTATGGACCTTGCCCCATTAGCTGTTTGGTAGTTCAGGGACACAGCTGCAACGCTGCGCAGCCCTGATAATCGTGGTCAGGGACCAGACCACCCTACCAAGACTAGAGACTATCTTCGTGTGGGACACTCCAGCGGGATACCATCCCCCGCGGAGGCGGACTCGTCATGGATGACATTGCTGGATTGGCGGATCCCGTTTGTCTTCCCATCGGCGCTTCCGGGTGCTGGAGCACCTGGCAGGTACCTTTACACCAAGTACACCAACCATTAACATACACAATAGTGGCAGCGCTGACCTCACATTGAGGTGGAAGGGGTTATATCCTCGTGGACATCTGGGTGGTTGGGTGCCCGAGGGACCCATCAGGTACTGTGGACACGGTGTGGGTTACACGGTGGTGGGTCACTGCCCTGCGAGGCTGGATGGTTAGCTGTAACCAGCAGTATTATTGTTATCATTGTTTGGCATTTCATATATGTTCATAGTAAAGCTCCATTGCTCTGTTGCATCAGTGTGTGTGTTGTACATATATGGTCCTGCACGGGGGTTATCCCGCACAGTTGGGATCCCGCACAGGTGGAGGCGCTGTTACATAACGAATCAGGTACACCCCAGGTTCCCCGCGGCGGAGGTTCAGGTCTCTTGCGAAAGTGATATACACAACACACACATAAACACACACAAGTTAAATAGGCAGTGAACAAAAAATGTATATGTAAGAATAGAAGGAAGGGAACTAATTATTTGGATCTCTAAATATGAGTCAATAGGATCCAAAAATCTGGATCTGACAAAAGTGCAAACAAACAGACAAAAAGTCCAAAAACTAAATAGAAATAAAGCCCAATAGTGTAAATGCAACCGTGGTGCTGAATCAAGGAAAGCTCGGTTAAACCTTAAAAAAGCAAACAAATCTATCAAACCGAGAAGGATCTGCTCGGGCTCCATACTGCAGTATTTATTAAAACAGAGAAAAAAAAGGGAGGAATAAAAAGATATGCCCTCACATACACTGATGATATGAGTGAATAAAAGTGTATACAGAAGGGTCTCCAGTCTTCGGACGTAGGATACAGGTCTTGCCAGCGTCAGAAGATTGGAGCACTTTTATCATCTATGTGAGTGCATTTACATTAAAAAAAAAAAAATGTTTATTAAGTTTTTTTTTAAAGTATGATATTAGGAAAACAAAATACATGTGATTTAGACAGTACCTCTACTGCCGTGGGAAATAAAAAGAAAGAACACACTGTTTGTTGAACTTAAAAAAAAGAAGCTGGCAGAGCAAATAAGAAAGTCACCGAGACATTCCCACTGTTGGGAGAGTATGAACAGTATGTACAGTACTATTACATTCCTGCTGTAGTGTAATCATTCTACAGATTACTGTTGTGGCAGCACAATAAACAGCCCCTCTGACCAGCTTCATAATAATGTGAAGTTGTGTGTTAAATATCTTCTCACTGTAACTGTGAACATACGTTATTACCGAATTACTGTCATTCCTTTAAAACTACCAGGACCGTCCTGCTTTTGTGTTGAGAAGTAAAAATCGTCCTATAATAACTGTAATATAACATGTAAGGCTTGTTTCAATGACCCACAATACTGTAGGTTTTCTTTCAAATAAAATAGATTATATTTCAGGAGAATCCCCCACTTTTATATTTTGTATGATGCGGGATCATGTGACCCAGCGGTGGCCAAATCCAGTCCTCAAGGGCCACCAACAGGTCAGGTTTTAAGGGTATCCCTGCTGCAGCACAGGTAGCTCAATTAGTGGCTCAGTCGTTGACTGGGTCATTGAGTGAGCCACCTGTGCTGAAGCAGGGATATCCTTAAAACCTGACTTGTTGGTGGCCCTTGAGGACTGGAGTTGCCCACCCCGGTTGAACAGTAGTCTTGCAATCCACAAGTACAATTATTTGTGTATTCTGCACAAAAGTCACACTAAATCTGGTCATCTTGGCTCTCAAGATTTTGGACCAAAATGTTATTCATTAAAGGCCATATCTACTAAGCAGTCTTCTGCTATAAGATACATTGCGGGGATGTATGAACCTTTTTTCTTTGTAAACAGCAAATGCCAAAATAATCGGCACTTTTATATATGTCTGCAAACATTTTCCACATCTCTGCGGGTAAATAGCTTTACCCTCAGATTCCTGCATGAGAGACGGAACGGTTTCAATGAAACTGGAGGTCCAGCTGAACCCCACGGACTTATTCCCAAAATAGCCTGACTTCAAAAGAATGTGCATCTTGCGATAAAGAGGCCTCCCAAATCAATTGGGAGTGCATAACTATAGACTGTAAAAGTATTAAACAGATGGAAGGGAGGCATTAGATTAGCGCGTTTGTTGATGCGCAGATTGTACGCCCGATACACATATCGGTGTAACAATTGTCTGCAACTGCAGTACAATACCCTATACATCCTGTCCTTTGTTCTCCTGCCTCTTGGTCTAATGTCCTCTAAAGCAGGGGTGTCCAACCTATTGTACCCTGTGCACCCACCTCATAGAAAATATTTATCCTACGGACCCCTAATTAATAAATCTTATTGCCGACTCGGCAGAATATTTCTGACAAAACGGTTTGACCGTTCCCAGGCAGTATAGTGTCCTGAGCTTGTGGGTGGGGAAGAACCAGGGACGCCAACAGAAATCGGTGGGCCCAGGACAAATATAGCGCCCCCCCCCCCCCCTTGCCGCACTGGGGGGGCAGGGAAGGCGGGAGGGGGTATAAGGAGGTAATGGGCAGGGTGGAGGAAAATAATTGAATGTGTCTCGGGAGGGAGTAATGAAGAGGTAATGGGCCTGGGGAGGGGATATAAGGGGGTAATGGGTATGCGGGAAAGGCAGGAGGAGGAGGGGGGGGGGGAAACACTTAATAAGGCCACATCTGTGTGTGCCTTCAGCATGGGGGGGTATAGCTCTCAATTACTGCGAAGGTTTGAAAGTCACGCCCACAATGCCTTGCTGCTGTGGATGCAAAGCATTGTGGGCAGTGACTTTGGAAGCTCCTGCTTTAATTGACAGATATACCACGCTAAGGTGCAGTTTTTGGCTTTACCTAGAGTTTTCTGAAGCCCCTGTTGGGAATCACTGCTCTAAAGCATTCTCTGCATGTGCATTAATAGAGAAGCAAAAGCAGCCACGGTTCATACAAATCCATGGTGAATGAATGTGTTCTTTTAGTATAATCTTATTTGCACCAGGTCCATGTAGGCGCACAATTAAGAAATTGTCTAAAATTAACAACAGCCATCAAAATCGAACACAAATGCAAGACAGGTGCTAATTAACGTGTACGCCCATGTAGAAGGCATTGTATGCATGTATGTATGTATGCATGTATGTATGTGTAGCCATGCTGTAAAATTGACTGCAGTTTCCTCTCCTGCTGGCAGTAAGCCTGGTATGTTACAGGGATGCCAGCAGTAAGCATGGAGGTTTGCCCTCACAACCTGGTGAGGTGCCCTATGTGTGGATGGGAGTGGCTACATACTCTGAGTCCACCATTAGTGACATCAGAGATGTGCCTGCCTTCTGAGAGATATAAGGCACAGCACTGTTCAAAGTTAGTGTGTTGGAGTAAGGAGCAGGTCTGCGTTGAGACCTGGGGATAGAGGGCGCTAGTGCTGTAACTAGTGGCTCTATACTGATAAATCAGCATCAAGTTGTTAACGCCATACTGTGTCCAGGGACCTGGCACAGGGGAGATCTCCCTGAGGGGAGAGGGGATCCCACTCCATTGGGAGGGTGTACCTTTGAAGGGATCACGCGCCGAGATGTGCGGCTGAGTTCATCACTGCGAGGGGCAGCTAGCCCATACCGAAAGTACAATAAAGATGCTCAAGTTCAACAAATCCTTGCTGTGTGGGTGTGAAGTTCTTGCACAGGAGGAGGCACCACAGAGGAGTTCCTCATCAGTCACATCTTCCTGCGGACGCAGAGATCCTGATGAGGTGGAGGTGCTGCACTGGATATAGGTAGGACTCATGCACACTACCTCAGCTGCCTGTCTGGGTTGGCAATCCCCACACAACATCATGCGGGAAACTCAGGAGTCCTGTTGCCAACAGGTGCACCACCAGACACAACCATGTAATGGGGGCTGGTTAGACCACAGGGGCCAATATGAGATTGGGTGGGTCAGGCCAGGTCAGAAAATCCATTACATATGTATCCATGTATGTCTTTATTTATATAGTGCCATTAGTGTACATAGCGTTTCACAGTAGTACAGTAGTAATTGTTAAACAATTAGGAAATAGACATGCCCTACACTCCACCGCTTGTCTTAATTTTACCGACCCCCGCTCAAAATGCCATTTGCGACTATACATAGTCCTTATTTTTACTAGTCGAAAACCTACCATTGGCCAACTCTACATCGGCTGCTTAGGCCCAGTCACTTGAAAGCCATAAAGTGTCTTAAAGCAGCGTTGCGCAAACTGGGGGGCGCGCGAGACTGCCGACAGGGGGCGCGGGGTTTACAGAGGCCCCGCGCGCTTCCCGAAGGCACTTAAATTAAGTGGCCGGGGGAGCTGCAGGGCCTCTGTAAACCTAACTTACCGTGGCTCCGGCAGCTTCCTCCCTGCATCGCCATGGGAACGCAGCGTCAAAATGACGCTGCGAGGTCATGTGACGTCACGTTGCTATGGCAACGTGACATCATTACGCCGGAGATCGGGTAAGTTGGGGTAAGGGGGGGCGCGGGAGTGAGGGGACAGCCGGCAGGGGGGTGCAGGGAAAAAAGTTTGTGCCCCCCTGTCTTAAAGAATAGCACTGTACAGTAAATAAGGGCCTCAATCTCTGACTATATGTCCCATACCTTGCACTTACACCGAATAATAATCCTCTCCTAAAAAAATCTATGTAACACAAAGTACACAATTATTTAAAGCGAATACCCTAATTATTGCAAAGTAAATCAACAAAGGACCCAAACCTCAATTCTCCCTTTAGAGTGGATGCACCATTGTATTGTATTGTATGTCTTTATTTATATAGCGCCATTAGTGTACATAGCGCTTCACAGTAGTAATACATGTGGTAATCAAATAAATAACAGATAATATAAATAACAGATCATGGGAATAAGTGCTTTAGACAAACATAACATTAAGGAACAGGAGTCCCTGCCCCGAGGAGCTTACAATCTAATAGCCGGAGAGACCCCCAGCAATTGCTATTTTTGCAGCAAACGGGTTAACGTTTTTACTGCCAGATGGGTAAATAAACATGTCGAGGGGATTGCAATTGGGGTGAGGCCCCTCCACATAGTGCTAGTGGTATCCCTGACATTGGCAACGCAATGCGAGACCTCCTCTCACTAGCAGGGGAGCTGCGACCATTCTAGTGGCAGCGGAAGGGTTAATATGGATGCCGTTTGCACATCCCCGTGATATCTGTGTCAATGTTTTTACTTCCAGATGTAGCCAGGACTGGTTTCTGGCTACCTTTCTGCCCTTCTTCTGGCAGTAAGCCCTGGTAAGAGCAGGTCTGCCAGGACTAATCCTGGGGTTTCCCCACCCCCAGCAGCATCAGTGAGTCACAGAGGATGTAGGACTATGCTTGTGTGTGTAGCCAATCAGGGCTTCAGGCATGGTATCTTCTTCCCCTATACTTAAGGTGCTGCACTGCCAAATCAAGTCAGTGCCTCTTCCTACTTGAGAGAGGCTGGTCTACCCACAACAATTGTGCAGGGCTCTGCCAATCTGTATTCCCTCCCTTAGTGGAGTGGATGGGAGACTATACCCATTACTCCACCAGGGAGTAAGGGAAGAGCAAGAACTGCTACAGGGCCCCTTGGCCTGTTAGTGGAGGTCCAGGGAACATCCTGAGGGTGAAGCCCCAAGAACTGCTGTAACCACTGTGTGAGCTGTGTATGCTGATCATCTGCAGTGTGTATGAATAAAGTGTGTTCGTGTTGCAATATACCTTCCTGCCGGAGACTGCAATCTATCAGGGGGAGAGGAAGTAAGTTCTCCTGCAGGGATTGTCTCCACATCCCTGGGGCCTGCTGTCACCGTGAGTACAAATCAGTTACTACCCCAGAACCCTGTCCTATTCTTCCCTACAACAACGCGGGAAGCTCAGAGCTACTGTGAACCAGCAGGTATACCGTATACACCACACCACACCGTGTAGCAGTGAAATCTTCCAGAGGGGTGGACACGTATTACACAGATATTTCAAGAATGCTTTTTGCTATTGTTCAGGAAGGAGGCAGGGGAATAAAATATTCATTGTATCAAAACGGTTCTGTGTTTGTGTTTGTTTACGTGCGGAGGAAATCCTGTGTTGACACTCCTCTCCATTTCTCTGGGCCTTTTTAGGCCCCTGTGTTAGGCTGCGTCCAAGGTTGCAGCAGCCGTACGGAGGCGCGCTGAGGCTGAGGGAAAGCGGGTGTTTTCCCTGGCCTTGGTTAGCGCGCCATCCGGGGGGGTGTCGGGGGACGGGCTAGTGACGTCACGGAGCTGGTTCGCCCTCATTGCTCACGTGACCGGCCCTGCGCTCCCTTGAGCGCTTGAATTTAAAATTCTCCTAAGACCCACGCTTCCGCACACTTGCGGAAGTGTGCGCGAGCCCCTGCTAAAGCCGCTCACATTGCGGCTGCAGGGGGTCACTGGTAAGCGCCAGCACGCCTCAGCACGGGTCAGCGCCTAAGCGCTGACCATGCCCGAGGCCTTACATGTTGTGAAGCCGCTTGGAACATGTGGTTGATTTTTGTCGCCTCAATTTGAATGGTGCTTATCTCTTTTCCAGCACAGAGAAGCTGCTTCACCCCATATTAAACTGTTTGAGAGACGTCTCTCAACCTATAAGATATTGCGTCTACATTTCTATACTGATACCAAAGCACACATTACACGGTAAAATACGAGAGCAGGAAGCGTCATTTGTGCAGGATCGCTTACATTTAGATGCAGGTGTGGACACAAGTGTTACAAACTTAGGAGCCTGCTAGAATTTGTAGGAGCCAAAGTTGTTGCACGCGCTACACATGACGCACATGGACACAGACAGCGCACGCCAACAGTCTCACACACAGTGCACACTGAAACGCACGCACGTAACACACAGCGCACGCCGATAGTCACACACACAGTCCATGCAGAGAGTCACACACACACACAGCACACAGACAGTCTCACACACCCAACGCACACCGACAGTCTCCTCACACACACAGTGCACGTCGACAGTCTCGCACACACAGACACAGTGCACGCCGACCGTGTCACACACACACACAGCGACCGCCGAAACACACAGCGACCGCCGACACACACACAGCGACCGCCGACACACACAGCACACGCCAACAGTCTCAGAAACACAGGCAAAGCACACACCGACAGTCACACACACACACACAGCGCACACCGACAGTCTCCCTCTCACACACACAGTGCACGCCAACAGCCTCACACACACAGCGCACACCAACAGTCTCAGAGATACAGCACACACCGACAGTCTCACTCACACACACAGTGCACGCCGACACACACACACAGCGCACACCGACAGTCACACACACACAGCACACACCGACAGTCACACACACACAGCGCACACCGACAGTCTCACTCACACACACAGTGCACGCCGACACACACACACAACGCACACCGACAGTCACACACACAGCACACACCGACATTCACACACAGTGCACACCGACAGTCACACACACACAGCGCACACCGACCGTCACACAAACACAGCGCACGTTGGTTGATAGCCTCACAGACAGTATCAGGATGGAAGGGTTACAGTGTGCTGGCCTCATTGAGAGCAGGGGCGGGCAGAGTCCTGGCAGAGTCCTGGCGCTCCCTCCTCTCTCCCAGACCGTGCGCGCCTCTGCCTCCGACCTCTCTGCTCTAAGCAATCACTAAGCGGAGCAGCGATGTTTTAACCTGTGCGCCCCAGCACGACTCATACGGATTTGATGTCACCCGGTTGTAGGTCGCGACGGTGAATGAACGGTTAAGTCACCGCCGCAACACAGGTGGCAGTGTGTGTGGGGGGAGGGGGACATTTTAGGCTTTTCTCATCCCTTAGAGCAGGGGGGCGCAAACTTTTTTCCCTGACCCCCCTGCCGGCTGTCCCCGCAATACCGCGCCCCCCCCTAAACCCCACTTACCTGCGCTCCGGCATAATGACGTCACGTTGCCATAGCAACGTGACATCACATGACCTTGCGGTGTCATTTTGACGCCGCGTTGCCATGACGATGCAGGAAGGAAGCCACCGGAGCCAAGGTAAGTAGGTTTACTTACGGCAATTAATTTAAGTGCCTTCGGGAAGCGCGCAGGGCCCCTGTAAACCCCGCGCCCCCCCCCCGCCGGCAGTCTCGTGCCCCCCCTGGGGGTCGCGCCCCCCAGTTTGCACACGGCTGCCTTAGAGTGTCCTCATAATGCACCAGGTACGTCCTGGGTACTGGCTCATTTTCTAAGTGGAGATCGGGCTGACGGCTCAGCCAGAGAGGTCCCGGCCCGTTCGTAACAGACGTGAAGCCGCGTCCACTTCCGTTTCACCGCAGGAGCGATCGCATGACACAGAAGCGTCGGGGTGTCTGGGATAAGTCTGGTGACACCGGCGCTGAAAAGGTTAAATATCTCCTATACATCCTTGTACAGATGTAGATGTTTAGCATACATTATAAGGCATTGTTTAGAGCGACTGCAGCAATCTTACTTTAATTACTGTACATGTGCTGGTGTAACGAAGCGGTGCCTAGGGAGATAGGCTTGCAGGCTTAAATCTGAACTGCTTAATCAATGAGACAAGCATTATAGATATTACACAAGACGTTACAGGACTGAGCGCTTTCATTTTATTGCAAAAATCATTATTTAGATTTGTCACTTTAAGAAAATCAATGCCTAAAAATTAAAACCCTAATTAAATACAGGCATAAAAGTAATCTAGTTGTTATTGTACTGTTTTTTTTTTACAAGGCTAATTAGGAATAGAACCGTAATGCAATCACATTTATGGAAAGCTCCAATTACAGTATAAAAAGGCCGTTTCCAAAACATTTCCTGATAAGGGAAGGCATCGATTTAAAAAAAAAAGTTATTCTATTGCGATTCAGATCTCAAAAGTGTGGGCAAAAAACGTACTATGCCTATTATGTACAGTGGGTTATTTATTTTTTCGCAGTAATAAATATAATTATTATTTTTTCACCCAACATGAGTTTCATTCAAACATCTCCTATCGCAATGCAGTAAGCTCCCAAACACTAGCGTTTTTACAACAGCTCCTACGCCGATTTTCCGGGATCATCAGCACATACTATTGGTTTAGATGTCTGATATTTGTGTCAATAGTTTACCATGGAACTATAGAAAAGAGGCTCTTAGAGGGGATATGATAACTATATACAAATATATTCGGGGACAGTACAAGGTGCTTTCTAAAACTATTCATCCCACGGGCAGTACAAAGGACTCGGGGGCATCCCTTTAGGTTGGAGGAAAGGAGATTTCACCAGCAACAAAGGAAAGGGTTCTTTACAGTAAGGGCAGTTACAATGTGGAATTCATTACCCATGGAGACTGTGATGGCAGATACAATAGATTTGTTCAAAAAAGGTTGGACCTCTTTTCAGATAGGAAAGGTATACAGGGATATACCAAATAAGTATACATGGGAAAGATGTTGATCCAGGGAGTAATCCGCTTGCCAATTCTTGGATTCAGGAAGGAATTTATTTTTCCCCTTATGAGATATCATTGGATGATATGACACTGGGGATTTTTGTTTGCCTTCCTCTGGATCAATAAGGAAGTATAGATATAGGATAAAGTATCTGTTGTCTACATTTAGTATAGGTTTAACTTGATGGACGTACTGTAAGGATCCGCGCTGCGGGTACACCCTCTTCCAGCGCCTCCTTACCTTTGCTCTGTGCCGCCCAGGCTCTTCGGTGGCGTGCCTCACTCCGTGTGGTCCCCTGCACGGCTGCTCCCATACTTCCGGGGCGCGTGCGGACCCAGGCTTCAATTTGCTGGTGCCGGGCACCTGACTCCGCCTCCTCTGCCCCTGATCCGTCAGGTCCGCCCCCAAGCCCTTCTCTCCTATCAGGCCCTTCCCCGGGCCGTTCCTCTGCTCCTCCCCTTGCTCTGACAGTTCCCAGCTGCCCAGGCACCTCTCCCCTATCAGGTCCTCCCTCGGGCTGCTCCTCCGTCCCTCCCCTTGCTCCGATTGGCCCAAGCCTCCCAGACACTTCTTCCCTATCAGGTCCACCCTCGGGTCACTCCTCTGTTCCTCCCCTTCCCCTGATAGGTCTCAGCCCCCTATTTAGTCTTCCCTCACCATTTCCTCTTTGCTCTGCATAGCTTCTGTACCTTGGTGCTGTCTGCTGTTGCCTGGCCCCTTTTGTCCATCAGTTCCTTTTCCTGTCCCTGGATATACTGCTGACCTCCCTGGATATCGACCTTTGGCTTTGGACTTCTACTACGCTGCAGACTTCTATATCCCTTGGACACGGCTTACGGACACTCTACTACGCTGCTCTCTCCATCCCACGACCATTGGCTTACGGACTTTACCTTTCTACGCTGGAACTGGCAAGTACGGTACTCATTCTATTTTTGTTACCAGGACCACCTACGCTTCTTCCACACTCCGGCTGTGCCCCTGTTTACTGCTAGGTGTGTGGTATTACTCCTTTCCACCTCAGTCCCGGGGTCTCGTCTGGCTTGTGGGCAGGCCGAGCGTTACACGTACGTCTTTTATCAACCTCCACTACTATCTAACTATGTAACTACTAATAGTTTTTCTCTGAGCTATTCTTTAAAAACACGCTTTTGTATGTATAATGTACTATTTTGTTCCAGGAAGGATGTAAAAATATTTTGAGCATTGATAAAAACACCAACAAATATTGTATTTGTATTAAAAGACGCAGCAACTAAAATTACCAACAACATTAGCAACTAACTAACAATTCCTCATCTTCCCGCTATGGTCCAGATTCATCAAGCGCTGGTACAGGTTGGATCACATAGATTTAAACCGGAGTCAACGCTAGATGTGGAGCGCAAATCTGTCATCTGGGCCTATATGTCTGCTACAATACTCAATCTTCCTCTCATTAGATCTCTGTTCTGATCTCTTGCTATGTCCTTATTTGTGTGTTGCACTCTACTCAGATCTATCTCCTGTCTGCCCCACTGGTCTCTACTGTTCTAAAATAAAAAATAAATTAAAAAAAATGATTACACTCACCGTTCAACTTCAGAACTCATTTCCCCTCATATTTTAACAAGCTTCCTCTCTAAACATCAGGACCTGTCTAAAAAAAAAAAAACATTTTAAATGAAGCTGCACTAGTTACTCCAGACACTGTTTTTTTTCTCTACACAATGTTCTAAAAATTAAAGCACATACATATATTCCCTTTGGTTTGTTAGCTCTTTAGGGTAGAAACGAAGTCCCTTCAATACTTGGTGTCATTCTCACAGTTGTTGTACCTGTACCATATTTCCATGCCTTGTATATTTCTGTCACTGCGTTAGAAATAAGGTATGCGCACATTATTATTTATCGATAAAGCACCAACATATTCCGCTGCGCGGTACAATGGGGGACAGAATTATATAAATTACATACACAGAATGATAAACCAAATCAGGATATAGATATATATATATACCTATAAAATATCCTATAGCAGTTTGTACAACGTGTACAAGAACATGTGCAACCTCAATATATCAGCTGCACTGCCCAGCAGTGGCGGAAGTACCATACGCTTGGGCCCACCACCTGTAGGGGTCCATCCTCCACACACTGGAACCTATTTGAGCAGTGGAACAGCGTTCCGGAATGTCTAAAGACCTCCCCGTTCCTGGCCCTACCTGTGCTGCGGGGCTTTACCAGGCGGAGAAGGGAGCTACCTCCATCGCCGCCACAGGACCCCGGGTGGAGAGGAGGCTGTAAGAGACATGTGCATAGGTTCAACCAGGGAGACAGATTTGGGGGAAATTAAACCATGGCTTTATTCAGCCTATCACTTTAAACAGTGCAGAAACTATAAAAATAAACAGATAAAACAGCCTATCACTGTGTAAGGGCTAACTCACTTCCCCAGTCCCTATCTGCAGGGCTGGGAGGAAAAGCCTCTTAACAACCCAAACCCCCAAAATCTAAAGAGGTACCTGTAAGCAAGGGCTCTTTGTGTCAGTCTCTGAGTCTGGTTGGTGTCCGTTGAGGGGTCAGCCTCTGGTGAGTTCCCAGGTTTGCTGCACCTTGGAATAGAGATCTGGTCTCTGGTGTCTTGATGTCAGCACACAGCCCTTCTGTGTGCTCAAGAGTCTCCCTGTCAGGTCCCAGCAGAAGGCTTTTCTAGCTGTCTGATTAGCCAGGTGGAGACTGGTTAATTGTCTAGCAGCAATTAACCAGCTCCCTGCTGGATTCCTCAGACCACTACAGGCTTATATTAAAGCCTTATTTAAACAGGGATAAGACCCTATTACAGGGGTATTTTTGTTTTAAATCTTTTACCCAGGCCCAAAGGTGCCTAGTTCTGCCCCTGCTGCCCAGTGACCTGAAAACCCGCGAATTTGCCACACGGTTCATTAGTTTCATGTAGGCGATTGGCGGCTTCAGATGTTTTCTTATTATTTATCCAATTACTTTTAAAGGTATTTCCGAACTTTGCCCACAGTGTACTTCGTGCTTTACAAAAGAGACCATACAGAACAGGGAATTAAAATACAACAAGTGCAACCAAAATCAGTGCCCCGGGGAGCTTACAATCTAAGTGGTAAGTTGGGAGACTTGCAGAGATAGGAGGTGAGGGAATAAGTGCAGCAGATGGCAGTGCTTTGCCACAATGGTTAGTGGGCTTTATGGTGGGTGTGGGACAGTAGTCATGAGTCCAGGCTATTGAAATGTTTCATGTATTAGATTGTAGTAGAATAAGTTTGTACGCGAGACAAGTTCTGTGTCCCATTATCTTCGGGGTTTCTCGCACTATAAATACCCTGTTTTGTCCCAGTGCTCTGCTGGCTTTGGTCTTACCCATAAAGTACTCAACCCTGAGGCTATGTAAGCCAGTACTGTATTGCACTTAGCTTCCCAAATAGACTGAACATTTCTCTGGCTTGTGAAATATAATATTACAACAGCCCTGTAGCCAGGTCACCCTTTGCCCCCTGCGACCCCCTCGGGAGCCTCCGTGGGCACAAGCGATGCCGGGTACTGCCGGAGGCCAGCGGCAGACCCGACGGCCATCCCAAGGGTGGGGGCCGTTGCAGGGAGCGGTGCGCTGTCTCCGCGAGCAGGCCGGTTGCCGGGGACGCGATCGGGCCGTTGCTAAGGCCGCGGTCGCGTCTCTAAGGTCCCGGCGGCCGGCGAGGAGAGCGCCGCCATTACGCAACCACTCGCGCATGCGCAGTGATCGCGCGAGTGTAGGAGTAGGCCAACAGAGTCGCGCATGCGCAGTACAGCCGCCAGAGGCAGGGAAAGTCGCGCGAGGGCCAGAACAGAGTAGGGAAAGGTTGAGGAAGCCCCAGATAGCTCGCGCCTGCGCAGGAAAGGCGCGCATGCGGCCCCAATGCCAGGATAGGCTCTATGGGACTACAACTCCCATGGAGCATAGCGAGGGAGGCACCAGGTGCCTCATAGGAGCCAATAAGGCTGCAGGACTGCCCTGGAGGAAAGGATACATTTCGCGGGCTTGCACCACGCTAGTCAGTCAGCGGAGGGACCCTGTGAGGGAAGGAGGTAGGGTACAGGAGAGAGGGACTCCCCTGTATTAGGCCAGCACCCCCTTTGGTCCAGGATAGCTCAGCTCCCCAGTAAGGTGAGTGTTGCCAGGGGCAGCCCTCAGGTTAGGGACCCTGCCACTTACATTAGTGGGAGCTGAGAGAAGGAAGTCTGCAGTTAGAGAGTTGGAGTCAGGGAGCTGTTAGGGAAGTAGGGTGTAGGGAGCGAGTGCAGCTTCTGCCCCATATAGGTACCTACACTCCAGGTAGACCCCAACTCCCCACTAGTTGGGTGGGTAACTGTTCAGAAGGTGATAGAGAGTTGGAGCTAGGGAGCTGTGAGGGAAGAAGGGTGCGGGGAGTGAGAGCAGCTCCTGCACCCCATAGGTACCCACACCCCATGTAGGCCCCAACCCCCCCGCTAGTGTAGTGGGTTAAGTACTGAGGGAGGCCCAAGATAGGGACGCTGCCCTTAGTGTTGTTAGAGTGCTGCATTGTCAGGGTCACAGCGAGCAGTGCTGTGAGGTCTGATAGGCAGGCACCTTGTTGCGCAGCACGTTGGCTGCAGCCTCCAGTGAGTTACAGCTTGCTGCGGTAGGCGCTGGGACTAGTCAGAGAGTAGTGGGTCTGGAGAAGGGCTATAGCTGTTCTAGTCACCTTGAGGTAGCGCTAGGGGTAGGATGCCTGAAGGGATAGCCTGTTAACGAGGTCAGGAATTCTGGAGAGGATCTGCACTAGGCTAGCCAACAGTAGGTAGACGCCCAAGTACTGCATGGAAGAGTACTCTAGTCCATTCCAGATCACTTACCGAAGGGACTTGGGTAGTTGGGGGAGTGGGGCAGGTCATTACCCCTGCAGGCCCTAGGAGTTCCCCAAGCCACTACAGGTTGCTGTACTACAGGGACAGGCCCTAGGTTAGGGTTCCTGTCACGTTAGTACCATTTATATAGATAGGGACACAGCGGCTGCTGCTGTTCCTGTGGAAGAGGTTGGACCCACGTTGGGGTCCACAGAGACGATTCCAGAGTGGGACCGCCCTAGTGGTCCGCACGTGCAAGGAGTTCGGTTGGAGGATCAGACGGACTCATCACACGTCTGACCCTTTGAGAAGTTTGTTGCTGACCCGAGCACCGGAGTGCTCGGCAGGTATTATACCATCACATGTGCACCAACAGGCCTAGAGGTTCTTAGTGACTGCGCAGTCACCCATTGACTATCTCTGTAGGAGTACGGGACATTGGGTGGGGTTCTTGGGACACTGGGTGGGATCACCTAGTGTTTGGGAATCGTCCTGCGAGACGTCACTGTTAGTGTCTCACCGTGAGAGAGACACAGGTTATCATTATTATTCGTTAGTAAAGTCCTTAGTTATTATAATCACTGACTGTGTGTGTGGTTTCTGAGTGGGTTCCTATGTTAGGGTCATTCTACACTTCCCTAGAATCCTACATAGGTGGAGGCGCTGAAAGAAGATACGTTCCAGAGGATTCACCCCAGGCTCTCACTAGCGGAGGCTCAGACTTCCTGTGAGCCTGCAGGTATACGCACCACACCGGTAACACTACATGTTCTACCCACCCACACTACATATGAGATTGGGTGGGGTGGAATACCCGTTACATTTGGAGGCGCTGCTGAGATACACCTGGGGTGCCCTGTCCATTTTTTCCAAATTGTCCCGTCCCTATTTTTGTCACCATGTTTGTGAAGTCCGGAGACGAGGTCCTGGCCTGGGCTTTGAGGCAATACCTAGACCCTGGACAGGTAGTGGCGGTAGGAGGCATTCCCGTAACTATACCCAAAATGAAGGTTCGGGAGTATATGTGTAAAATTCCTGAGTGGCCATGGACATGTGTCTTAGATGAGGAGCAAGATCCCACGTCCACATGGAAGACCATTCTTTTTGTAGTAACCCACACTGAGAATATATGCCTGGCAAAGGCACCGTCCGCACTGTTCATGCCCGGGGGCCCCTCAGAAGGGTACCCCCTAGTCTACGCAGACCAAGCAGGATGGCGTTTCCCGCCAAATCAGGAGAGCGCACGTGCTGCTGACTGCCAACCTGCACAGCAAGATGTTGCAACAATCTGTCCGGGATTGGCGCGAAAATCAGAGCTCCTCCCCAGTGATGTGAGTGACTCAGAGCAGAGCCAGAACTACTCACTTGTAGAAAGTGCCCTTCCTACAGATTCCACCAGCGGGAGCAAACACTGTAATCTGCAACCATACGTTGACGCCGTGCTAGACTGTTTGATCTCTGAAGAGGTGTATTCCGATGTTGCGGACCCTGCTGTGGGCCCGTGTGCCCTTCGATGGTCAGTCAGACCTACTGCAGAGGTACCATCGGTCCTAGGCTTGGGACCAGTACCTACAGACAACAAGGGTGAGTCGACTGCCCCAGGGGTGTTGGGGGTGAGCCTCCAGGTGACCGCGGAGCACGATGGCTCCTTAAGTCTGGTCGCCCGGGCGAAGGGCTCCCCTCTGCATCGCGTCCTGGCGGAGGTGTCCTCATTAGAAGATAGCTGTCCAGTGGTGCGAGTGGACCAGTGCCCACTGCCTATCGTGCCAGAAGAAGAGAAACCCATCGCAAGCCAGCCGAGTGGTAAGGAACCCCCTTGCCCCCCCCAGGCTCCGATGGAGGTGGCCGTGAAGAAGGCCAGAGTTGCGGCTTCTGAGCGGAGTGTGAGCCCGTGTGCTCCGACACAAGTGGTCCCAGGACTGGGATCCAACGCTCCCGAAGTTCGAGTCAGTGAGTGGACTGTCCCAGAAGAGTTGGGGACAGGTCCCGATACTACCAAGGTGGGAACTGACAGCGTCCCCGAGGACCTGTTGGACACCGTGAATCACCGCAGTGGTAAGGTATCTACCCTTTACCCCCTGCCAGGTGAAACAGAGACTTTGCTGAAAGAGAAGCGGCCCATCCGCCAAGTAGTGGACCGTGGGAAAGGTCTTGGCCGCCTGGCCTGCTGTTTCCAAGGCGTGGATGACCAGGTAAAGACCGGGTTGAAAGACACTGTGCTATTCCTTTCACCAGGGGGAGGAAGTAGTACTGAACCAGTGACTGTCACCCCAGAGTGTGCTCTTCAAGAGAATTTTCTGGGAGAGGCTCACGGACGCAAAAGTGAGGTACCCCCACCTGATCAGTTAGGGGCACCCCACAAATGGTCTCAGCTAGCCTCGGGAATTATGGGGTGTGATGTGACATGTGTTGGTGAGGTTAAAGCCGATCTGTTAAGTGTACGGGGTATGCCATGCCATTTGTCAGTGTGTGAAATTGTGCCCTGTTATGTCGTTCCCCAAGCGAGGGCGTTGGGTGTTTCACCAGGGGGAGAGTGTAGCCAGGTCACCCTTTGCCCCCTGCGACCCCCTCGGGAGCCTCCGTGGGCACAAGCGATGCCGGGTACTGCTGGAGGCCAGCGGCAGACCCGACGGCCATCCCAAGGGTGGGGGCCGTTGCAGGGAGCGGTGCGCTGTCTCCGCGAGCAGGCCGGTTGCCGGGGACGCGATCGGGCCGTTGCTAAGGCCGCGGTCGCGTCTCTAAGGTCCCGGCGGCCGGCGAGGAGAGCGCCGCCATTACGCAACCACTCGCGCATGCGCAGTGATCGCGCGAGTGTAGGAGTAGGCCAACAGAGTCGCGCATGCGCAGTACAGCCGCCAGAGGCAGGGAAAGTCGCGCGAGGGCCAGAACAGAGTAGGGAAAGGTTGAGGAAGCCCCAGATAGCTCGCGCCTGCGCAGGAAAGGCGCGCATGCGGCCCCAATGCCAGGATAGGCTCTATGGGACTACAACTCCCATGGAGCATAGCGAGGGAGGCACCAGGTGCCTCATAGGAGCCAATAAGGCTGCAGGACTGCCCTGGAGGAAAGGATACATTTCGCGGGCTTGCACCACGCTAGTCAGTCAGCGGAGGGACCCTGTGAGGGAAGGAGGTAGGGTACAGGAGAGAGGGACTCCCCTGTATTAGGCCAGCACCCCCTTTGGTCCAGGATAGCTCAGCTCCCCAGTAAGGTGAGTGTTGCCAGGGGCAGCCCTCAGGTTAGGGACCCTGCCACTTACATTAGTGGAAGCTGAGAGAAGGAAGTCTGCAGTTAGAGAGTTGGAGTCAGGGAGCTGTTAGGGAAGTAGGGTGTAGGGAGCGAGTGCAGCTTCTGCCCCATATAGGTACCTACACTCCAGGTAGACCCCAACTCCCCACTAGTTGGGTGGGTAACTGTTCAGAAGGTGATAGAGAGTTGGAGCTAGGGAGCTGTGAGGGAAGAAGGGTGCGGGGAGTGAGAGCAGCTCCTGCACCCCATAGGTACCCACACCCCATGTAGGCCCCAACCCCCCCGCTAGTGTAGTGGGTTAAGTACTGAGGGAGGCCCAAGATAGGGACGCTGCCCTTAGTGTTGTTAGAGTGCTGCATTGTCAGGGTCACAGCGAGCAGTGCTGTGAGGTCTGATAGGCAGGCACCTTGTTGCGCAGCACGTTGGCTGCAGCCTCCAGTGAGTTACAGCTTGCTGCGGTAGGCGCTGGGACTAGTCAGAGAGTAGTGGGTCTGGGGAAGGGCTATAGCTGTTCTAGTCACCTTGAGGTAGCGCTAGGGGTAGGATGCCTGAAGGGATAGCCTGTTAACGAGGTCAGGAATTCTGGAGAGGATCTGCACTAGGCTAGCCAACAGTAGGTAGACGCCCAAGTACTGCATGGAAGAGTACTCTAGTCCATTCCAGATCACTTACCGAAGGGACTTGGGTAGTTGGGGGAGTGGGGCAGGTCATTACCCCTGCAGGCCCTAGGAGTTCCCCAAGCCACTACAGGTTGCTGTACTACAGGGACAGGCCCTAGGTTAGGGTTCCTGTCACGTTAGTACCATTTATATAGATAGGGACACAGCGGCTGCTGCTGTTCCTGTGGAAGCGGTTGGACCCACGTTGGGGTCCACAGAGACGATTCCAGAGTGGGACCGCCCTAGTGGTCCGCACGTGCAAGGAGTTCGGTTGGAGGATCAGACGGACTCATCACACGTCTGACCCTTTGAGAAGTTTGTTGCTGACCCGAGCACCGGAGTGCTCGGCAGGTATTATACCATCACATGTGCACCAACAGGCCTAGAGGTTCTTAGTGACTGCGCAGTCACCCATTGACTATCTCTGTAGGAGTACGGGACATTGGGTGGGGTTCTTGGGACACTGGGTGGGATCACCTAGTGTTTGGGAATCGTCCTGCGAGACGTCACTGTTAGTGTCTCACCGTGAGAGAGACACAGGTTATCATTATTATTCGTTAGTAAAGTCCTTAGTTATTATAATCACTGACTGTGTGTGTGGTTTCTGAGTGGGTTCCTATGTTAGGGTCATTCTACACTTCCCTAGAATCCTACATAGGTGGAGGCGCTGAAAGAAGATACGTTCCAGAGGATTCACCCCAGGCTCTCACTAGCGGAGGCTCAGACTTCCTGTGAGCCTGCAGGTATACGCACCACACCGGTAACACTACATGTTCTACCCACCCACACTACATATGAGATTGGGTGGGGTGGAATACCCGTTACAGCCCATTAGATAAAACAAGATTTGGAAGAACTCCGCTGTAAACACTTTTTTCATATTAAACCCATGTTTATTCTGCTCCATTTTATCAATGTAAAAGCTCAGTGTGTATGTGTGTACATATGTGTGTGTGTGTGTGTGTGTGTGTGTGTGTACATACACACACACCTTTATTCTTGATTCAAACTCTCCATTTAACATTAAGCACTAAGGTACTACATATTAGACTGTAAGCTCTTTGAGCAATCACTTGGTGCGTAGTGCATGCTACAATATTGAATCATGCAGCATACACAAGCAACATAAAGAAAGCATCACTGTATTTATTTCCAGATCACATTGTGTATTAGGCAGAGTTAATATGGCGAATTCACCGCTGCCTAGGAGCCCTGAGAACCAGTACTCCACAACAAAACAAGCCCGGAACACTCCTTTGTTCCAAGGTAACGAGACGTCCAAAAGAACTTCCAGCGTCACCTATATTGGAATCTGATTGGACAGAGCGTCGCACAGCTCCAGGTAACAATGGCCAGGGACAGATCACTTGTGTACACAAACGCACATCTCAGTGCCAGCCATTATGGACAGTACATTCCATACTGTGATCCGCTGTTTACTTATTTCCTTTCTCTTGCAAAAGACACTTCTATCCCACCTGTTTCAGATACAGCACCACTGGCATTAGAGCTTATTATGGCAAACTCACAGGCCTCTTTTATAAGTCATTGGCGGTCGCCATTTTTAATTCCCAGTGTGGATAACTTGTATACAGCTATACCTTCAAAACGAGTTTAAAAAAAATGAAAAGGCTAATTATATAATATTGTTCATTTCAAATCTCCTTAGTGCAGAGTTTTAACAGTTTGTGCAGTGAAAGAGTCCATTCCTTGTGAATTTAACGGTCTTGATGGGCTAAAAAAACGTGATTACAACCTGCAACAAGACTACAATTCTCCTTCTAACTGATAATATATTTATTCATAGGAGACTTGAAAAAAACTACAAAAAAATGACAGCAAAGGGAATTATTTAGATTTACATAGCATATTATACGGCTATTAAATATAAAGGATGAAATATAGAGGGGTGATATCATGCGTGGATAAGTGAACCAGGTGCAACAAATAAACAAGCTAACTGAAACACTGCCCTGAAGAGCTTGCACTTTAGATTCTCTTCACGCATTTCCTTTGGTGATTGCAGAGTTACGGGAACTGTCTCTCTCTCTTCACCTTGAGGGGACTGGTTCACATCCAACTAATGGCTAGTTATGACCAATAATCGATATGTATCCAACAGCTTCTCAGAGACCTATAAATGTTCCCAAGCAGATGTCCAAATCAATATGTACATAAAAGAGAGAGACAAACACCCTTATCACAACACTAAGATGTGACTTGTTCACTGGGATAATGGAAAAGTACCTTGTGAGGTTTGAACGTCAAAGAATATCCTGCGAAATATTTTCCTTTGCACATGAAATCAGGAAACTTGCACAGCTACCCTCCTTTTTTTTAAGTTGTGTTATATTCACACTGCTTTTTTATTTGCGCTCCCTTATCCTTCTCTACATACCATTTGAGGATCGTTGGGGCGAACCTCCTCGGGTTGAGCTGCAGTATCCACATCGGGCCAGTATTGTTTTTATTATTCTCGGCCACACCACGTGCGTTCATTTATTTTATACGCATTATTACACACGCCTTATTCTAGAGCGAGTCACATTGGAGCGCCCAAGTATGTTCCTGCCATCCACCACACACAAGACAGCAATGTGGCTGTGTGTGCCGTATATACAAGAGTAACGTTCTTTTTGCATGTTGTCATGGAACAAGAATCACATTCCTGCCCGACCCCCCTTCTGCTTGTCAGCTCCTTAAGTTCAGCTGCAGGCATCGGTTCCACATACACACACTGTGCCTGTGTAACATGCAACAATGTTGCATTTCTTGCCTCTGAGCACGTAATCAGTGAACTGCTACTGCAGCTTCTCCAGTCCTCCCAGTTAATGGACTTTCCCATGTTCTCCCCTGTCTTTTGCTGACAGTTAGTGCAGTCCCACTCAACCTTTAGTGTGACCCCTGCCCCTCACTTCCTTTTCCACCCTAGATTACAGTGAGTACAGACCTGTGTGCATCCACCCCTGGTAAGGCCTTTCTCTCTTACCATAGTCTAACCCCATAGAAGCATCCCACATAGAGAAGCACTCTCTGCCTACACTACACCTACAAGTTCCTGTGTTTTCTACTCCTGCAATAAAATTAAGAAAGACATTAAGGACTTGTCATGCTTTGAAAGAGGGAGGACATGAGTTGAGCTTACTGGAATCATTCGTGATCCTGGTTCCAGGAAAGTAAGAGAGAGACCGTGTATTAGAGGTCTACGCAGAAGCTATCACTCACAGCCTTCATGCTACAAAAGTGCAGCTCTACACAGCTATACAGCAAACTGCTA
Source organism: Ascaphus truei (assembly GCF_040206685.1). Lineage (NCBI taxonomy): Eukaryota > Metazoa > Chordata > Amphibia > Anura > Ascaphidae > Ascaphus > Ascaphus truei. The sequence goes on along the minus strand of NC_134485.1, from coordinate 411,405,245 downwards.
CAGCTTTTTGCAAAACAAGCAGCAGTTTAAACAGAACAGTGAAAAGATTATCGTGTGCCTTACAGACACTAACAGGAGCTGCTACTCCAGACTCCATTATACAGAGTGGCCTCTACAGCAGTACAAGCAAGCAGCTTACACAGCTATACAGAGCAACCTCTACACCACACAAAGGATGCACCAAGTACTGCACCGACACACTTTATTCGAGCAAATACCCGGTATGTACCTGGCAGATACCTGGAATGCGCCGCTCCTCACCTCTGACAAGCCCCGTTGCATTTGCCTTCCCAGCCTGGGTTCATGCCTGGCTGATGGGCGGCTGATCTGTTAAATGATAATGATTAGGATTTAATAGGCTGCAATGCTTCGCGTGTCTACCAGATGGCATAAATTCATGAATTGTAATGCAGTATATATATATATATACTGTGCAGTATTGCAGCCAGCGGGAATAAAATGCTTCAATCCCTGCTTGGAAAATAACTCAATGCACTCGGGCAGAAAACAGTCACAAACCTCAATACACCTGGGTATACCCGAATTCGTGGGACTAGCCGAGCTCGAATAAAGTGTGTCGCCAGTGTAGCTCAAACTGCACAGCAGCCTTGCAATACCTAACTGCCTTTTTCTCTGTCTGAGTCCACCCGCTGCTCAGCCCCACAGCGAGGAGCCAACGGACACCTTAAGTACAGCTACCCCAATGCTGCACGCTGCAGGACACCGCTCGGCATCATCTGAGACACGCCCATCGCTGACAAGGTAAAAGACCGCATGCCACACGCACTGGCAAAAGGCCTACACACACCTACAGCATGGCAGAACTCAGAGCCTCACCAGACATCACGCAGGAAAGCGATCTCTCAGACACAGAGACCGCTGCGCAGCTGCAACAGGCGCAGGCAGGCGCAAGGCCCAAACGGACAGTCACACTGACACAAAAGGCCCGCGAAAAATATGAGACTGACATTGAAGCGCACCGCGCTAAATTAGAGTTGGCCTGGGAAACAACCGCACTTGGGGTACGCAATGTCGCCGGCGCTGGCAATTATGTGCAACAGCTCGAGCAGGGGATAACTCAATTGAAGGTAGACCGCTCCGGCTACCAAGCGCTGTCACAGGCATACTTCACCTATCTAACAAGAACTAACACGGAAGATAGCATACGAGAGCGCGACCTACAAAAGGCGATCGACCTAGAACGTGATGGCATCGTGCAAACCGCCATCACGGAAGCTGAGAATAAGAGGAAGGACCTTTTGCAGGAGACCTCATCGCAGCGCTCAAGCATATCCAGGCACTCATCTAGATCAGCAAGATCAGCGCAGTCTAACGCGCCCAGCGCAAGCACAAACGCTACCAAGGCGCGAGCAGCCGCAGAGGCCGCACGTGCCAGGGCCGAATATAGTCGCAGAGAGGCAGCCGTAAGGACAGAAAGAGCGCGCATAGAAGAGGAGGAGCAGAATGCCGCCGCCGCTGCCACTGCCGCCGCTGCCAATGCCGCTGCCAACACAGCCGCCGCTGCCACAGCCGCCGCTGCCAATGCCGCCGCCGCTGCTACCGCCGCCGCTGCCGCGGCGCATAAAAAGGCCGAATTGGACGCGGATCTAGAGGCACTTAATCAAGAGAAGGAAGCCGCCGCCGCCATAGCCCAAGCTGAAGTCCTAGAAGCAGCCGCGCAACAGGATGGCGAGGAGCAACCCTACAGACGGATTGCCTCAGAGGATCCAGTCCAACGCACTGAAGACTACGTCAGGAGCCTCTTCAGTGTGAACACCAGCGCACCATCTCAACACGGATGGAGCGACTCCACAGATACCGAAGACCTGCTAGGACCACGAGGAGAAGACGCTGCTCCATCAATGGCACATGCTGCCTGGGATAGCCACAGCCGCAACAGTGATCCACACGCCAGCGCGCACACGGATGCACCACAACAGGCTCGCAATCCAGGTACACCCACGCGGGAGAAAACAGCCCCTCACACTGGCCAGCAGTCATCACGCGTCCATGCCAAGGAAGAGGCGACCGCACGGACCCTCCCAGCAACTACCTCAGAACGGGACAAACGCGCCGATGTCTCAGGTCTGACAGACATAGCCAAGTACATGATCCGGCGCGACTTGGTGCACGCAGGACTCATCAGCTTCGACGACCGCCCTGAGAACTACCGGACGTGGAAGTTCACGTTCAAAGACGCAATCGACAGCTTGGACTTCTCAGCAAGGGAAGAGCTCAACCTATTAGTCAAGTTCCTGGGGAACGTATCCAGGGAGCAAGCGCAGAGACTTCGGACGGCAAACGCGCATCAACCCCAAGTAGGTCTTGACCTAGTGTGGGAAAGGCTAGAAGAGTCCTATGGCAGCCCCGAAGCAGTCGAGGATTCACTCTTCAAAAGAATCGAGAGCTTCCCCAAGATCACAACTAAAGACTACTCGAAGTTACGAGAGCTCGGGGACCTGCTGCAAGAAATGGAGTTCGTGAGGAAAGACCATTCCTTAATAGGTCTCAACGCCCTAGACTCAGCTCGTGGAGTGAGACCCATCCTGGAGAAGCTACCCTTCAACCTCCAAGAAAAATGGATCTCACAAGGCTCCAAATACAAAAGGGAGAAGCAAGTCGTCTTCCCCCCATTCTCATTCTTCGTGAGCTTCATCCGCGAAGCGGCAAGGACAAGGAACGATCCCAGTTTCATCTTAGGTACGCAAACCACATACAGTGCGAGCAGCCTGAAGAACGAGAGACCAGCGACAGGATATGGTAACCCCCAAACACCCATCTCGGCCCGCAGGACGGACGTGCCTCCCACGACCCAAACTACTCCCGATCAGTCGGTCGCCGGAGACAAGGAACCAAGGGACCCAAACAGGGAATGTCCCATACATAAGAAGCCACACCCACTCAACAAGTGCTTTGGGTTCAGGATGAAGTCCCTAGAGGAACGCAAGAGGTTACTTGGAGAATTCGGAGTTTGCTTCAAGTGCTGCGGTTCCACGACTCACCTAGCAAGGGACTGTAAGGAAGAGATCAAATGCACAGTGTGCGAGAGTGACATGCACGTGACAGCGTTACACCCAGAGGCGATGACACTCCACCAACTCAAGAACCCATCCTCCATAGCGGAGCATGGCGGGGAGAAAGAAGAAGGAGAGTCAACATCCGTCACATCTCAGCGCACTGAGGTTTGCGGAAAAGAAGGTGACAAAATGTCCTGCTCCAAAATATGCCTTGTCGCAGTGCACCCCCAGGGACAACCTGAGAAGGCTATTCAGATGTACGCAATCCTCGACGACCAGAGCAACCGATCACTGGTCAGGTCAGAGTTCTTCGACATGTTTAACATACAAGATGGTGCTTCTCCTTACACTCTCAGAACGTGCGCAGGGCAAATGGAGACCACAGGGAGAAGAGTGAATGGCTACACCATATGTTCAATAGACGGCAAAGTAAACATGCCCCTTCCCACACTCATCGAGTGCAACCACATGGCCACAAACAGGGACGAGATACCCACACCAGACGTGGCACTCCATTACCCCCACCTCAAAGGAATAGCCAACCACATCCGGCCGGTGGAACAAGACGCCAAGATCCTGCTGCTGCTCGGTAGGGACATCATGAGGGTACATAAAGTCCGTAAACAGCATAACGGACCCCACAACGCGCCATACGCCCAAAGGCTCGACCTAGGATGGGTGATAGTGGGCAACTCGTGCACTAACAAAGAGCACGGGCAAGACTACGTTGATGCCCGCAGAACGGAGGTGACACAATGTGGACACACATCTCTCTCTGAACCATGTCTTGGCCATCTCCAAGTGACTGAAGGGCCAAGTGAAGAGGAAAGACAAGGTCATACCCCTGAGACCAACAAAGACATCCTCACGCCGATGGGATGCGACAATGGCTTAGGATGCTCAGCAGTCCAGACAGCCAAGGATGATGAGTCGACTCCACCGAAGGAAGAGAGTAACCTCCCAAAGGTGACCAACAAAGGGATCGTCCTAAAAACAACAAACAATCAGACAATACTCCCGCGAGCAAGGGCACAATTAAGACGTACAGTTGTTCCTCTCCACAGAGTATCAAGCAACAGAGCAACCAATTGCCACGGCTGGCATAGCCGCAAAAGATTGCGCCCCACAGGCGAAGCCACAGTGTCAAAAGGACTGTTCGTTCAAACACGTAAAAGGGGACAGTTGCAGAGACATTTCCCAAAAGGATTTACAAGGACAAAAGAGACTGTTCTTCGTCATGTCCAGGGAGAAAACAACCTCCCGATGGCAGTCAACAAAGAAACACAAAAGCGTTTCACCAAACTACGCGGAGAGGTTCTCGTGCAAGAGAAATGTACCGATGAACTATGGTGCATAGCGTTCCATACAACAAGGAACGATAACAAACACCATCGAGGGAAGATAGAGGATTCCCGAGGTTAACTGTCAAGGAGCTCTCTAAAGACGGACTAAGCAGTCGGGTGACTCCGCTACCATTCCGTTCACCAAGGAGGCGCTTCCCAAACAATGGAGAACATGCCATCTCTAGGTTCACCTCGCACCTCTGCGGCCCACAAAGGGAACCAGAGACCAAAAACAACTTTGTGGTCTTCATCCAGAAGATATTCTTTACCGGCCACGCAAATCCAGACCCTCTAATGGAGGAAGGCGAAGAATGTCGGTACCTCCAATCACCTGGGGCCTACCACCCTCAGGAACCCGATCAAATCCGGGTAATGTTCAACCCCAGCGCTCAGCTTCAGGGAGTCTCCCTGAACGACGCCCCCTTTATTGGATTACATTCGACAACCAGTTTTCCAGGGACAGTAATCCGCTCCCACAAGGAGCCAAAAGCCCTCTCCTTCTGCCAAACGCCAGGTGATAGAGCAACAGGCTGCCACGGCTGGTATACCTACAAGGGGATACACTCTGTGGGTGAAACTACAGAGACAAAAGGACTGCTCTCTTACAAGACTAAAAGGAAACAGTGCCAGAAACTTTTATACAAAGACATTGTGGTGCAACCAGCAAACCTGAAGCTGTGCATCCACCCTGCATCCTTTGCCAAAGAACCTTGGCCAAGGGACCTTGATACCAGTGATACCGGCCGGTGTCACATCGCTATGTGGACATGGACTCTTGCATTGTTTGAGAATGTGATGTTATCTTTGTTATGCATTGCACATATGTTCCACATATTCCAGTTATATAGTGGTATCTCCAGATACCAGACGGGGAGTGTCATGGAACAAGAATCACATTCCTGCCCGACCCCCCTTCTGCTTGTCAGCTCCTTAAGTTCAGCTGCAGGCATCGGTTCCACATACACACACTGTGCCTGTGTAACATGCAACATTGTTGCATTTCTTGCCTCTGAGCACGTAATCAGTGAACTGCTACTGCAGCTTCTCCAGTCCTCCCAGTTAATGGACTTTCCCATGTTCTCCCCTGTCTTTTGCTGACAGTTAGTGCAGTCCCACTCAACCTTTAGTGTGACCCCTGCCCCTCACTTCCTTTTCCACCCTAGATTACAGTGAGTACAGACCTGTCTGCATCCACCCCTGGTAAGGCCTTTCTCTCTTACCATAGTCTAACCCCATAGAAGCATCCCACATAGAGAAGCACTCTCTGCCTACACTACACCTACAAGTTCCTGTGTTTTCTACTCCTGCAATAAAATTAAGAAAGACATTAAGGACTTGTCATGCTTTGAAAGAGGGAGGACATGAGTTGAGCTTACTGGAATCATTCATACATCATTCGTGACCCTGGTTCCAGGAAACATGTGTCTGCATGGTAAGACGCTAATTCATGGCGTATCAGACGTCTGACACAGATCTTTACACAGCCCAGACTCCTCTGTGGTTTTTCTGCATGTAACACGCCCTAAATATATGTATTTGTATACGCCCGGGGGATACCGGGACTTAACCTGATCTGCCAATCAAGTGTATTAATGGACAAGTGTATTAATGGAGAGTGTATTAATGGACATGCACTCAGGCCAATGGCTGTGAGCGGAAGGACTAAGACCCCAGGGCCAGGGTCGGTGCTAGGCCTAGGCAAACTAGACAGTCACTTAGGGAGACACAATGAGGGGGTGGTGTTGGAGGTGTTAGCGGGAGCAGAAGGAAGCGGGCGGCAGGGGGGTGAGGGTGATTGATGGCGTTGGAAGTTAGGGCAGCAGGAACCTGGGAGCAGAGGAGGAAACAGGGTGGCTGGTTGGCTGGCTGCGGCAGAGGACGACCAGTGATGAAGACCGCCCCCAGTGGACCGAACTGGAAGTGAGAGGATGGGGGAAGGTAAGAGAGGATGGGGGGGGGTGAGAGGATGGAGGGGGGTGAGAGGGTGGAGGGGGGTGAGAGGATTGAGGGGTGGGTGAGAGGATGGAGGGGGGTGAGAGGGTGGTTGAGAGGATGGAGGGGTGGGCGAGAGGATGGGTGAGTGAGAGGATGGAGGGGGGGTGAGAGGATGGAGGGGTGGGTGAGAGGATTGAGGGGTGGGTGAGAGGATGGAGGGGGGGTGAGAGGATGGAGGGGGGTAAGGATGGAGGGGGGTGAGGATGGGGGGGGTGAGAGGATGGAGGGGGGGGGTGAGAGGATGGAGGGGTGGGTGAGAGGATTGAGGGGTGGGTGAGAGGATGGAGGGGGGGTGAGGATGGAGGGGGGGGGTGAGAGGATGGAGGGGGGGGTGAGAGGATGGAGGGGGGTGAGAGGATGGAGGGGGGGTGAGAAGATGGAGGGGGGGGGGTGAGAGGATGGGGGGTGAGAGGATGGGGGGGAGGTGAGAGGATGGAGGGGGGGTGAGAGGATGGAGGGGGGGTGAGAGGATGGAGGGGTGGTTGAGAGGATGGAGGGGGTGTGAGAGGATGAGAGGGGGACATTGGTGCAGCGCAGTCTGTCCTTGTAATATATGTGTGGTTGTTATAATAGTTATTTGTGGTCTCCTGAGTTTGAGGCCACTGCATGTGACTCCCTTCCCCACTTATAAAGTATTGTTATTCATAGAACTCGTGTTCCGCTGGTTCTTAGCAGGCTGAATAACCTCTCTCAGGTACAGGGGACTCAGGCCCCCGCCCTAACATACACATACTATGACATATTGCGTCTTAAAGGGGCAATCCCCTACATGTGTGTTTTTTTTTTTTTTTAATAAATCAGTTCTGTAGTATTAGATAATATGTACTGCATTTTGTAAAATTCATCTCCATGCCATTTTAATGAGTTTTAATATACTGAGCATCCTTTGATTTCTAAGTAGGTGTTAGGAGTTCACTCTTTGACAAAGCGCCCTGTGCGTGAAACGTGTTAGAGGATCTGCCAGGACCTTTTTCATGTAGTTATTTTTTGGTTTTAATCTAATAAATCAGTAGTTGGTATCTGTTTCTACCAGTTCATTTTTGGATGGTTGTGCTCCGGTTTTCCTATTGGATTCCTTCTTCTTTGAGCACGCGCTTGGATGCACGCTGAATTGGAGGTCTTCACGATCTACTTTTATCCTCCCACCTCCTACCCCTCAAACTTTGCTTGCAGCATAGAGGGTTCATACAGACAGAGCTACGCGGTCTCCAGCTGTCTCCACCGGTGGTTTCAGTCACCACGACGACACTCACATCATAGTGAGGCGGACGCAGACGGAACTACAGCCGGAGGCATTCTGGGATATCCTACAGCCCAGTGAAAAGGTTTACAACGCTGAGACGGCTTCTTCTCAACAGCTGCGGTTATGGTCAGGAGCTGCGTGGTGGATTCTGCCTCTCCCTCCTCTTCCCCCTTAGCGGTTTCAAACGGGCAACCGTGAGTATAACATCTGCAACACGCTGGGGCTAAACGGGTTTAGCTAGTTGCCTCCTTGATACTATTCACGTTATTCTAAACGCTATGATTCCATAGGGGATTTGAGGAGTGGCTTCTTAAAGAAACATTATTAACATTGTTCACAGACTATTTTCAAAGACCTCCAAACAACCAAATATGCCTACACATATGTTGTTTCATTGAGCACCGATTTTGTCTCGGGGCTGAGTTAAGTCCTGGAATCTCTTCAACTTTCCCAGCAGAGCAAGATCTTTGCAACGGCATCTCCTCCTGTAATCGCGTGACGACACGTCGCCACGACAACGTGACATAGCAGGAGGAGATGCCACTCTGGAGAAGGTAACAAGGCCCCAAAACCCCACTGCACCGGGCCCTGCAAAACTCTCAGCCGGCCCTGCGTCATATTGTACGAGATTCAGCACGGTGTATACATCTGCATAGATATCTTTTCAGTCGACATTCAGCGTGTTTGTCAGCGAGGTTGGACGGGTTTACATTTGGTAATCTGTTGAGTGGTTTCAAGGTATCGGCGGGCTCCTGGCACCCAGGACGATGGAAGACAAATGGCACGAATCAAGGACGTAAAGCACAGCGGCAGGTCAGCTGCTGGTTTTCTAATCACAATGATTTGCATCACATTGTGCCCAATCAAGCTAAGTGCTGAGGAACAAACGTGCAATGTAGTTGTGGTTTATAGCAGCAACCTTCCGTGCATACACCCCCTCTCTCTTTTTGTACGGGATAGGAACGGGTTCCAGGAGCTGAGCGGCGTTATTTCGGCTCTGGGGGCCCCTATGTTCCTGAGATACTTACTGTTGAAAGTACCAGTGTTATTTACTGGTTTTGCGCTAAGGACTGCATCACGGGGTCCAACAGGAAGTTGTAACAGACTTCCTGTGGGCCATGTATTGCGGGTGATTGAAACAGCCATTTTGTTTCCCCAGGAAGGGACTGAAACTCTAGTAACTTCACCGGTAGGAATCTCAGAAACCTGGAAGGTGCTAGAGCTGAAAATAGTGCAGGTTAGCTCTGGAAAGTGGGGAGTGGGGAGCGGGGAGCCCCCCCACCCCTCACCATCTTGTAAAAAATGGGAATAGGCAGCCAGAAAGACTCCTTCAACGTGCAATTAAGTGCTCAGGCTACAAAGGCCTCTGTCTACTAGAGCAGGGGTGCTCAACTCCAGTCCTCAAGACCCCCACCACCCCTCCCCCAACACGACAGGTTTTCAGGATATCCCAGCTTCAGCACAGCTTCCTCAAATTAGTCCCTGCTTCAGCTCAGGCAGCTCAATCAGTGGCCCAGTCAAAGACTGAACCATCCATGCTGAAGAAGGGACTGATTGAACCACCTTTGCTGAAGCTGGGATATCATGAAAACCTGACCCGTTAGGGGGTCTTGAGTACTGGAGTTGAGCCCCCCTGTACTAGAGCAGTCTCTCAGTGGGCTATTTCAGCGCTATAATATACGACCTTGTAAAATGCATTATAGGAATCAGAAACATGAACCGACATAGTGCGCATTTAATAAGCGCTTTACAAGACGTTAGGTGCAACACACGTGGGCAACATGGGATAAAAAATAAAATGGTCACAAGGGAGGTCTATTTCCTCTGGTTATAGGACAAACTATTGATTGTATATATCAGAGCGTATAGCACCTGAGCATTTCGATACAAGAGAACGAGCACTGAAAGTCCTAATATCAGATTTGTTTCAACATACAGTATACCCAGGCCCCGCTGTTACAGTATACACAGGCCCCGCTGTTACAGTATAACCAGGCCCCGCTGTTACTGTATACCCATGCCCTGCTGTTACTGTATACCCATGCCCTGCTGTTACAGTGTACCCAGGCCCCGCTGTTACAGTATACCCAGGCCCCGCTGTTACTGTATACCCAGGCCCCGCTGTTACAGTATACCCAGGCCCCGCTGTTACAGTATACCCAGGCCCCGCTGTTACTGTATACCCAGGCCCCACTGTTACAGTATACCCAGGCCCCGCTGTTACAGTATACACAGGCCCCGCTGTTACTGTATACCCAGGCCCCGCTGTTACAGTATACCCAGGCCCCGCTGTTACAGTATACACAGGCCCCTCTGTTACAGTATACCCAGGCCCCTCTGTTACTGTATACCCAGGCCCTTCTGTTACAGTGTACCCAGGCCCCGCTGTTACAGTATACCCAGGCCCCGCTGTTACAGTATACCCAGGCCCCGCTGTTACTGTATACCCAGGCCCCGCTGTTACTGTATACCCAGGCCCCGCTGTTACTGTATACCCAGGCCCCGCTGTTACAGTATACCCAGGCCCCGCTGTTACAGTATACCCAGGCCCCGCTGTTACAGTATACACAGGCCCCGCTGTTACAGTATAACCAGGCCCCGCTGTTACAGTATAACCAGGCCCCGCTGTTACTCTATACTCATGCCCTGCTGTTACTGTATACCCATGCCCCTCTGTTACAGTATACCCAGGCCCTGCTGTTACAGTATACCCAGGCCCCGCTGTTAGAGTATACCCAGGCCCCGCTGTTACAGTATACCCAGGCCCTGCTGTTACAGTATACCCAGGCCCCGCTGTTACAGTATACACAGGCCCCGCTGTTACAGTATACCCAGGCCCCGCTGTTACAGTATACACAGGCCCCGCTGTTACAGTATACCCAGGCCCCGCTGTTACAGTATACCCAGGCCCCGCTGTTACTGTATACCCAGGCCCCGCTGTTACAGTATACCCAGGCCCCGCTGTTACAGTATACACAGGCCCCGCTGTTACTGTATACCCAGGCCCCGCTGTTACAGTATACCCAGGCCCCGCTGTTACAGTATACACAGGCCCCTCTGTTACAGTATACCCAGGCCCCTCTGTTACTGTATACCCAGGCCCTTCTGTTACAGTGTACCCAGGCCCCGCTGTTACAGTATACCCAGGCCCCGCTGTTACAGTATACCCAGGCCCCGCTGTTACAGTATACCCAGGCCCCGCTGTTACAGTATACCCAGGCCCGGATGTTACAGTATACCCAGGCCCCGCTGTTACAGTATACACAGGCCCCGCTGTTACAGTATACACAGGCCCTGCTGTTACAGTATACACAGGCCCCGCTGTTACAGTATACCCAGGCCCCTCTGTTACAGTATACCCAGGCCCCGCTGTTACAGTATACACAGGCCCCGCTGTTACAGTATACCCAGGCCCCGCTGTTACAATATACCCAGGCCCCGCTGTTACAGTATACCCAGGCCCCGCTGTTACTGTATACCCAGGCCCCGCTGTTACTGTATACCCAGGCGCCGCTGTTACAGTATACCCAGGCCCCGCTGTTACAGTATACCCAGGCCCCGCTGTTACAGTATACCCAGGCCCCGCTGTTACAGTATACCCAGGCCCCGCTGTTACAGTATACCCAGGCCCCGCTGTTACAGTATACACAGGCCCCGCTGTTACAGTATACACAGGGCCCGCTGTTACAGTATAACCAGGCCCCGCTGTTACAGTATAACCAGGCCCCGCTGTTACAGTATACCCAGGCCCCGCTGTTACAGTATACCCAGGCCCCGCTGTTACAGTATAACCAGGCCCCGCTGTTACAGTATACCCAGGCCCCGCTGTTACAGTATACCCAGGCCCTGCTGTTACAGTATACCCATGCCCTGCTGTTACAGTATAACCAGTCCCCGCTGTTACAGTATACCCAGGCCCCGCTGTTACAGTATACCCAGGCCCTGCTGTTACAGTATACCCAGGCCCCGCTGTTACAGTATACCCAGGCCCCGCTGTTACTGTATACCCAGGCCCTGCTGTTACAGTATACCCAGGCCCCGCTGTTACTGTATACCCAGGCCCTGCTGTTACTGCTTTCTTCTGCACACAAACATTTTAGTTATCCGGGTTCTGCATGAATTTAAAAAAAATGTCAAGTGGCAATACGAAGGCATTGGAAATATAAAGTGAAAACATAGGATATATATATAGCTATATTTTTTTTCTTTTATTCAAGTACAGCAGGACTTACTGTGAAATAATGCTACTGATCGAAAGTGAAAACATAGGATATATGTAGCCATGCATAATAATGACTGCATACATCTTCCCTGTTGGCAGTAAGTCCTGGTAAGTACAGGCCTGCCAACAGTAGTTATGGAGGTTTTCCCTCACACCCTGGTGTGGTGCCCTGTGTAAGGAAGGGTGTGGCTGTATGTTCTGAGTCCCTGGATAGTGACCTCAGAGATGCGCCTGCCCCCTGAGGTATAAAGGGCACAACACTGTCAGTTAGTGTTGTTGCAAGGTTGGCAGAGAAGCATCTGGTAGAATGTATCTTCCTGCATAAGGGATTGGAGGAATACTTTTGTGACCCTAGTGCTGTAACTAGCGGTAGCAGAGTGACCAATCAAGTCTGTCTAAGCCACACTGTGTCCAGGGACCTGGCGCAGTGGTGATCTCCCTAGGAGAAAGGGAATCCCACTTCAATACGGGAGGGCGTACCTGGCAAAGGGACAGCACGGAAAGATGTGCGGCTAGAGCCGGCAGCTGCATGGGGCAGTCTGCTACATCCAAGCATATAATAAAGATGCCTTGTTCAAAGAAACCCCCACTGTGTGAGTGTGAGATTACTCTGCAGTGGCGGTCACCACCGAGAAGGAGTTCCATACCAGGACCATCTCCCTGCGGAAGCATAGACCCCGATGAGGTAGAGGCGCTGCACGTGAAGTAAGTTGGACTCGTACCCACTACCTCAGCTACCTGTCCTGATGATATCCTCTTATAACACCAAGCGGGAGACTCAGGAGTCCTGTTACTTGCAGGTGCACCACCACACACGACCTTGTAATGGGGACCGGTTAGACCACAAGGGCCAATGTGAGATTGGGTGGGTCAGACAAGGGGGGTACAGCCGTTACATATATATAAATATATATATAGCTATATTTTTTTCTTTTATTCAAGTACAGCAGGACTTACTGTGAAATAATGCTACTGATCGAAAGTGAAAACATAGGATATATATAAATACTGCTGCGACACATCTTATTCTAACATTTGCCCTTAATTGACCGGGGCTTAACTCGGGCTGGCGCCGAACTAGACCGCGCGCCAGCCGCTTCTCCTCCCCTCCACTCGCGCGCATTGCGCGCATTTTTCTCTGCCTTCCCGACCTCCTGGCTACTCCTGCTGTGCCCCTTCTGCTTCCCCGTAACCCCGCTTACCTCACTTCAACTTCAGGGGAGGTCGGGGAAGCAGGGGAAGCCGAGGAAGCCGGGCGCGCCACGTGACAGTGACGTTACAGTGACGCGCGGACATGCCGCGTCACCACGCGGTCCGCACTCATACTGCCGTGGCGGCAGTGTTAGAATAAGATGTGTCGCCACTGTATATATATAGCTATATTTTTTTTCTTTTATTCAAGTACAGCAGGACTTACTGTGAAATAATGCTACTGATCGAAAGCTAGTGATTCAGAGAAAGAGCGACACTCGCTGCAAACAAGTGAAAAGCCGTGTCCTATTAAAGACCTATGTATGGTATTAGGTCGTGCTTAGGCTGCGGTCCCAGTCACCGCCACAGCGTGCGCTGTGCTATCAAGCCCCGCCCCCCCAGTCCGGCCGGTCCCAGTCCCTACCTTGTCGCGCACCTCTCCCTAGCGGCGCGCGACAGGTTTGCAGGGAGGTAGGAGAATTTGACCTCGACATCTGCGACGGGGGCGTGGCCGGCGGTTCAGCCAATAAGGGCGAACCAGCCGCGGGACGTCATGGCCACGCCCCTCCAAACCCATAGCCAAGCCCCCTCCCGTCGCAAATCTTCCCTCTCCCCCCAGACCGCAGATCGCGGTGTAGCGCTGTGCACGCGCCGGGCGCGTGTGCCACAATGAAAACTGGGGACTCAGCCTTATACCGGCGGCGCGCGAGCACCAAAACAAATTCATGATTTTCAATGCACGCGCACATACTGCGCGCATGAGGCATCCAAGCGTACACATTATGAGCAAATCTCAAAAATTGATTTTCCCAAGTGACGGCCGCGTCACGTGGGCGGTTCAGCCAATGAGGGCGAACCGCTCACGTGACGTCATGGCCACGCCTCCGCCACGTGCTTTTTACATATAGACCGTAAAGGCTAAATTCAAGAAGCTCAGCAGCAACAACCACGTAATGGCCCATGTTTACTAAGACGTGCTGTTTTATTACACACCTAGTGCCAAATGACGCCTTCCGGCCCATTCCAGAGCGCCAACATTGGGATCTGAACCGGATTCTCTTATCCAAAGGCAGTGACATTACCAGTTATTCAGCATTTTTACGTATATACTTTGACATATAGCAGGGGTGCGCAAACTGGGGGGCGCATCCGTTTTCTGGGGGGGGGAGGGTGTGGCAGTTACAGAGGCCTCGCGCTCTTCCCCAAGGCATTTAAATTAAATGCCAAGGAGCGCGTGTGAGGCCTCTGTAACTTCCTGTACCTGGTCTCCGGCAGCTTCCAGCAACGCGTCGCCATAGTAGCGAGGCGTCAAATGACCCCACGGGGTCACATGACGTTGCACTGCCTTGGCAACGCGACATCAGGTAAGCGGACAGGGTGGGGGTGGGAGGGGGTGTTGGCACAAGCAGGGTTGGAGAGCAGGCGGGGGGGGGCACAGACTGAAACGTTTGCGCACCCCTGGTATATACAGTAGTACAGATGAGTCGTGTTCCACCATGTAAAGCTTTACAGGGCGGCACTAAGGCACTGCACGCGTGCGAAGGGTTACACAGGTATGTCACCGGTGTACGTGATTCTGAATCGGGCTACTGCCCAATATCCTCACGTAACTGTTTTGGAGCCTATAAAGGCAACCCGGCTCTCCAGGGCAGTGCGGGTCTGCCCTGCACGTGCTTCAGTGACAAGCGCGCCATGAGAATCGGCACTGTGCCCACACAGGGTATGCGCCAAGAAATAATGGACCACAAAACCAGGCACGGGAACGCGTCACGTGACGGGAGAAGGATGGTCACATGCTGCTCGGAAAAAAGTTAGTGGATTATTTGAGGGACTTCATTGCATACTGTAATTAATGTAGCTATTTATTTTTCCTTCCTGCTTTTTCATTGGGATCACTTTTAAAATGACTGCTGTTTTTACTCTTTTTAGCCCCGGTGTAATATGGCGAGGAGCAGGAAACGCGCAGTTCACTGTGACCCAACTCCTATTGAGGTGAACGGAACTTAATGTATCAATAGCTACTCTATGCGTTAACCCAGGGGTGCGCAAACAGGGGGGGGGGCGCGACGTTAACCCTCTTCTCACTATAGTGTAATGGTACCCGAAGATTAGCACTGAGACCTGCAGCAATTACACTACTGTACATTACCATTGTCCCAAAGCGGAAAGCTAGGAGAGAATGCCACAGTATTCCTTCACATGAACAGGGAAGGCAGAGGCCAGTGTGGTGCAGTGCACAATCTCCCATATATCACATCATTTGACGTATACTGGGAACTCACGTGTGCTCAGTTCATCTCTCGTGGCGAAACAGATTTTATACACACACGCCTTTTAGTTAAGGAAAATAAAAAGAATAATAGAGGTACAGGTATGGTACAGAGTGTCCTGTCCTATTTAACGACACGGTTTTCTTCCCTGTGCCGTGTTTTTATTGTATCCACAAAAACAAAGACACGGGACGAAAGAAATACAGCAAACATCCAGCCTATTCTCCGAGGTAATTAGCAATGAAAGAATCTGGAAAGTTAAACGATGTTCTGCGTACATTCTCTCCAAGACTTTGATATTGCGGAAGAATAGGCTAAGTGAGGATTAGCCATTATATCCAGGGCTTTGATGAAATGGCTTTGCTTTACTTGAATAGGTTTATAGAAAGGCTGTGCATTGTCCCCCCCAGAGAAAACAATGGGTCGCAGTATAAAAGAGTTCCCATAGGATTCGGTAGCTGTGTTGGTGCAGAGAACCACAACACTCCCTTCTCGAAGTAGGACATCAAATCCAAGGGGCAATTATTGGTCAAGTTTCCCATCTTATTTCGGACTTCCTACTGAAGGAGGATGTCAGCTGCAATGTCACAACCTTTGAAGCAGATTTACCCGGTTTGAATCCCA
The DNA here is from genome assembly GCF_040206685.1 of Ascaphus truei. NCBI lineage: Eukaryota > Metazoa > Chordata > Amphibia > Anura > Ascaphidae > Ascaphus > Ascaphus truei. The sequence continues at coordinate 411,389,340 of NC_134485.1, read as the reverse complement.
TGCTCGCCGCCTTATGACCTTGGGCAAACCACTTTACGTCCCATTGTCTCAGGCACCTGCATTATGTTGAACATTTTACAGACAGGGACTCATTGTGCCTGCAGATGTATATATACACAGAGCTGTGTACACTGTTAGCGCCATATAAGAAAATAATATTATTATTATTACAGGGCGGCCCGACAGATTTCCCGGGGCTCAGGACTAGAGCTTCAACTGGGGTGCCCCTCCCCCTATTTCACACCTCCTCCTGAGCCCCCGCCTCTAAAACGCACCCCCCCAACCCCCAATTACATATGTAGCCATGGCTGTCCAGACTATACTTTCTGCCTCCTGTCACGTAAGTCCCAGTAGTTATAGGCAGTGGCAGGCTATCCTGTGGGGTTTGTCCCCCCTCATGCTGCCTCCTTGAGTGACAAGGGTGGAGGTGAACTAAGTCTGTGTATAGCCAATCATGCTGCAGACTCTGTGCGCTCCCCCTCTGTGCCTTAAGGAGGAAGTGTCCTAAATTATGAAATGATGAGTCTGGTCTGAGGAGGAGTGGGGCGGAGTCCCTTCCGGCCGGGAGGAGACAGGCTCTCGGCCCTTTAAGGGGTTGAGGGTAGGAGACTTACCAGATTGCGAGGCCTCAAGATTGCAAGAAGGCCAGTACCATCCAGAGGCCTGGGACCGATCCTGAAAATCCATGCATACGCTGTAATGACAACTGCAGTGTCTGCCTCAATAAAGGATCCTGTTTTATATACCCCTGCCTAAGTTACAGTCTGTAGGGTAGAGGTATGCTTGAGAACTGTCATGGTGGGGACTGTCTCCAGTACACCTGGAGCCTGCTGTGACTGGAGGTGCTGACACCATGAGAAGAGCCTGACAGATCACAAAAGCCTGTCCTGTTTCCCCTTACCATCGCGGACCCTCAGCATCTCCTGGACCCTCAACCGTATTTAGCACCATGACATCTGTAGCAATAGCAAGATTTCCCAGAAGGGGGAGGGGAAGCAGTGCTAACATACAAAACACATTCCCCTCAAATACATACAAAACACACACACCCAAATACATACAAACCCCCCCCCCCCAAATACATAAACACTCTCTCCCCCCTCTCTCGCTCTCTCCCCCCCCCCCGCGAATACATACAGTACTTGGGGATGGTCTCAGGCCTCTGGTGCCCCGGCTGTCCCCAGCTGTTGCGGGCCTCCTGTCAGGCTTCCCTCGCTCCCACACTGTGTGGGCCTCCCTCACTCTCCCGCCTCGGGCCTCTCTCATATGCCGGTGTGTTCCGGAAGCTGGGCCCAGCTTTCGGTGCACACCGGCGGCAGAGAGGCCCGACAAGCGAGAGTGAGGAAGCACTACAGCTGGGGAGAGCCAGGGCCCAGGGTAGCCAGAGGACCGGCAGCTGGACAAAAGTTGGGTCTGACCTCTGGCCGGTCCAACTTCCACAGCCGAGCCCCCCACAACCACCGGGCCCAGGACACTTGTCCAGTCTCTCCCCCCCATCGGCGGCCCTGATTACATTGAACCCGAATATGCAGAAATCCAGAGCTCATAAGCAATGAACTCATTTAATGTGGGACCATAATACAGACACGGATCACAATGTTAGATCATTGTTAAGCTGTTACTTTTTGGGAGCACTCAACTGGGACATCGTTATCAGACTTGGCAATATATCTGAAATAGAGTAGTGAGCGGTACAAACATCTAAACCGTAGCACTTTATTTAAAAAAAAAATTAAATTATGCTTTTTATGCGGTCTTCTTGACACATCTTTTTATGGTTGATAGGAACCACTCGGCCCATAAAGTCTGCCCATTTCCCAACCTGTGGTAAAACCTCAGACCCTATTGTCCGTGGCTATATTTCGTATTTAGGAACTGTATTCGCCTGTTTCACCACAAGTTTTAGGCCAAGTGTGCATCAGTTGCTGTGTTTTCTTAGATTGTCACTTTTTAATGCTCATGAACATTTACCCAGTGCGTTAATATCAAAAGATAAATACAAAACTGGCTGAATGTGTTCCTGACACTTCTCGTCATGCTATAAATAGTAGCTGCATTGTTGGAAGTGATACTCATACTGTACTCAACCGTGCCAATATTCTGACACTTCTTTCCCATAAGCATGTTTTATGCTATTACATAACTAAGAGCGCTTTCCTGTGGCTGGGTGCCTGCAAGATCTCTTCTGGTAAGCATGCAATGGTTTTTTTTTGTGTGGAAGTCAAGGTGCGTTCAAGACAGAAGGATATAAGAACAGAACAGCAGTATGGTTCTAGTAGTTAAGGATGGGCAGGTTCGCAGGTTCGAAATCCAGACGTCGAGCGTTCGTTCAGATGTCCGAGTTTAACGAATGAATTGCAGAATCTGAACGAGATACAAGCTAAAGGCTAATCTCCGATTCAATTATTATTATTTTTATTTTTTTTAAATAAACTGGGTGATCTTTTGGATTCGAGAACAAAAATAATGTTTGCGACTTATGCACAAAAGTTTGTATTTTAAAAATGTTTAAAAAAAAAAAAAAGGAAAACATTTCTAGCTAATTTGACATTTTTTCCCCCATCATTTTTTTAAAATTCCAAACCAATTGAATCTAAAATAACCCTTACTAGTAGTGCAGTAGTATCACTTATAAATATTCAATTGCACAACACATTTTGCACACGTCCCCTGTAAAGAAGAGCATGCAATCTAATTTCTGGAAACCGAAGCATAGGACAAACGTTGCTTAATTTCAGTGGGGTTTGAACTGGTACCTTGTCCATAGCATCTTGCTCGGGGCATAGAGACCAGTAGAGATTGTGAATAGAGAGTGACACACTCGACCATGGGGTCCCATGTCCAAATGGACTTGAAGCAAAAGGTGGCACTGTGTGCTCATTTGCATGTCATTTCCCAGAATCCCTTGCTACAGTGGAAGTGCTGTGTGCTGGGTGATAATGGTGAAAGGCGGGGATACAGACCTGTCTAAGACATGCAAATGAGCATACAGTAATATTTCCATTTGATATATATATATATATATATATATATATATATATATATATATAAAAAGCAGCAAGCACTCCAATGTAGATATCCAGAAAGGCCTGATGCTAGTCCCATAAATAATGTAAAGAGTACGTTACCATGCAGCAGGGCAGCAGAACAGCAAAGAGAGACATCACTCACAGGTAAGTCAGCAAAATAATGTATTGAAACAGACACAAAAATCCGACGTTTCGATCCCCAAGGGATCTTCTTCGCACACCCCCAGGAAGAAGATCCCTCTGGGGATCGAAACATCGGATTTTTGTGTCTGTTTCAATACATTATTTTGCTGACTTACCTCTGAGTGTTTTGGTCTGTCCCGTCTGTCTGTCCCGTCTGTCTGTTCCGTCTGTCTGTCCCGTCTGTCCCGTCTGTCTGTCTCGTCTGTCTGTCCCGTCTGTCTGTCCCGTCTGTCTGTCTCGTCTGTCTGTCCCGTCTGTCTGTCCCGTCCTGTCCTGCCTGTCCTGTCTCTCTCTCTCTCTCTCTCATTGCCAAAATAAGAAACTCATTAAGTATGATTTTGAAATAATGTCAAAAAGAACATTTAAAGCGCCTTTTCCTCAGTACTCGAATGTAATCACTTTTACCTCTACAACGGCGATATACACACACACATACAGTATATATATACTGCTGACATTGCAAGCCATTACTTTTGTGCTTTTATTTGTGTTCCTATGTGTCCCTAAATGAACCCCATCCAGATGGACGAGTGCCCTGTGGCTACCCAGAGGGGTAAAAGCAGCATGCCAGAGTTCGGACACTCCCCTACACGCTGCCTGGGAGGAAAACACAGAACTTTGCATGAGACGTGTGAAGGTTCAGCCTCGTTTAAACAGAAAACAAAAACAACATTCTGAAGGTTTTGTTTTTTACATTTCATTAAGCAGAATGTGTCCCTCGTGAAATCTCCAGAATGTGGTTTCTCTGTCGCAAACACGCTGCACAACTTTGATTTGTTGACGAAACCCTAAGCAAAGAAACATTCAATTAAGCTACAATAAATTGTTCAGCAGCTAATAAAGAAATGTGTTAAAAGAAACATTTTTCCACTGCAGCCTCATTGCCAAATAATCACATAATCACTACATGGAGAATCTTGTTAATCTAAAAACAAAACAAAATGAGCCCCCCTGAGTTTCCCACAAACAATAGACCACTATATACAGCCACTATATAGCCAACGTTACTGCACCCTCTGTCGTCATTCCGCGGGTGATATAGCGCATTGGCCCTGCCCCCTTGCTGCTCGCGGCTTACCCCCAGACAAAGGCTGCTTCTCCTGCTGGTGCATTATGTATGTTCTGCTGGAGTGCCCAAGCATGTGCAATAACTTGGCCTGATAAATGAAAATGCTCCTTTCTCACTTAGATTATTCCAGTAACCAACGCACACTCCATTCCCACAGATGACACAAATAAACACGTGTTAATGTCATTCCAGTTTCAGCTCCACTTTCGTTAAACCCAACAACAGCTTTAACACCTTGAGCCTTATATTGCTGAAGCCGACTAACCGGTTTCACTTATTGGCTTACTCTACTACTCTATACTTTTACTACTGCCAGATGCTGGCAGAGAAGGCAATTTCAGGGCACATAGAGGACATCTTCGTTGTTAATGTCAGAGCACTGACCAGAGGGGGAACTTCTGCGATGTAGAAGATGTAGAAGATACCACTTATTGTGTTTAGAATCTGCCCAACTCCGAGCTGCAGATGGGGGAACAATAGGAGGAGGACACAGAGTTAGGAGATGGCAGAGTAGCTTTGTGGTAAGAGCACAGCCTTCTATGCATGAAGACGAACGTAGTATGGATTCCATTATTAGCTCCCTGTAAGGAATCAGGGAACACGTCCGTTGCGACGTGTTCCCTCCTTACCTGTCATCGCGCAGACCTCCACTCTGGCACCAGCGCGTGTGCGCATCCCCGCTCTGCTTACAGAGCACGCGCGCATGCGCAGCTCTTCTAGGTTGCCACAGAGCTTAACTTCGCCCCCTCGGATGTGCCGCGCGGTGCGCACATGTGACGCCGTGCACCGCCCCCCAGCTGCGTGGCAAGTTCTCATCAAGCCCACTTGTCTCCTGCAGCCAATCCTTGCATCCGCAGAGGCCGCGTCTCCGCTCTGCCTCCCTTGCTACTGGTCCCTGTGTGCTACAAATACCCTGCACTTCCCTTCCTGCTTTGCTGAGCATAACTAGTTGTAGCCTTGAGCTTCTGCGTTTGTTGTGCCTTGCTCCTGTCTTGTCTTTCTTGCAGTTTGGATTCTGCGTGTACCGACCCGGCTTGACTTTTGAACCCCTCTGGATATTTGACCCCGGCTTAACCTCGGCTCTGCATACCTCTCCAACCCAGACCACGGCTATACGGACTTCTACGATTCTGACCTCTCCAACCCCAGACCACGGCTTAACGGACTTTGACTATTCTGACCTCTCCATCCCAAGACCTTTGCAAGTATCTGGACTAACCCGCTCTCTCCAAAACCAGACCCGGCTACGTTGACAATCCGCCTGCCAGGCACGTTTCCGCTTCTGTGGGCGCGTGGTTCTATACTTCCCGCCTCAGTACCGAGCGCAAGTGTTACTCTCCCCTAGTGACAATTGGCAGTTATTGTGTCTCAAGCATCAAAATTGGATCTTCGGGGCCGGGACTACAATGCACAATTTCATGTACAGCGTCAGTGCAATATGAGGGGTAAAATCTATTCTAATACATATTATATAGTGTTACGAACAAATTTCATTAAATCCCTTAACAGTGAAGGAACTGGAGCTAAATGTAGGTCTTCTTTTTGCAAGTAATTAGACATTCATCTTTACAGTACCCCAACGACGCTCATCGTTTGCCTATAGATCCGTTTGATCTTCATCCAGGTCGAGTGGTTTGATCACCCACATTATATACAATACATCACATCTATCCTGGAAATCGGCTTGCATAACCTCCTATAACATCATCATCTATTCCACTAGTCTGAGTGGTCATATCAGGGACTCCGTGTATTGTAACGCTTGCCCCATTCTATTCTTGCTGTTAGATATCATTTGAATCCCACCTAATGTATCAATTGTTAGGTCTGTGGCAAATATACAATGCACAGAACAGTGCATCTGCTATGTTTTTTTTAATACATATTTCAATATGGTTGTCATCAGTAAATAGTTTGCATATTGACCATTGAATTGTGGGTGCTCTCTTTACTCTTCCCCCCCTTGTCTACATTCACAGACCAGTCTGCCTGTCACTAAGAGCAGCATCTGAATCTAGGGGTTAGCACATGCATCATGTACTAATCCTTTCTTCTCACTCTCCATTGATGTAGTAGCACCATCCTTTGTTGTAGAAGCATTATAACTTCACATGTTTGTTTAATTGTGATTGCACCCAATCACTTAAGTCACGTGCACTATTGTTGTAACACACATCTAGTGGCTATAATTTACTTATACGCACAGATTTATTATTTAGGTCATACACCTTTTTCATTTCACAGCTTATTGTCATTACTATTATTATTATTACTAGCACACATTTTTCTTGAATAAAAACTATCACTCTTCTTTACCAAAGAATTTTGATGCTGTTGTCTTCTGTTTGCTATATATCATATAGAATGATTCTTCATCCCCCAGGCAAGATGATGGTGTTGAAGTGCCGTCCACCACAACATTGTGTGTGTGTGTCTATGTATGTTTTGCAAAGTCAGTAAAACCAACCTCACACTGAAGAGACCCCACAAGGTCGAAACAGCTGTCTGAGTGGTTTGACTGGCTTTGCATCTAAATCCCATGCTGTGCTTAAAAGCTGTGTGAACAGCAAAGCATTTGCTTATAAGGGTTCCATGAAAAAATGGATTTCATGCAAAAGGTGACACATTGTGTTGCCATTTGTATGTCATTTCCCAGAATCACTTGCTGCAGTGGAAGCACTGTATGCTAGGTGATAATTGTGAAAGGCAGGGTCGCAGACCTGTTTAAGACATATGAATGTGCTCACAAGTGATATTTTATGTGTATATGTGTATTGTGATGCCCACATCACGTTGCAGTCTCTTTTAGTCCCAGATTAAGGCAGGAAACATAGTATTTCTTTATATGGGGTTTATTTACTGGGATAAATAATACACTAACAGGCCCACTGTCCCTTTAAGTCAAAACAAAATCATTAAATAAACACCTACTGCTCTTAGGAGACTAACTATACATGCAGCTTCAGCCCCTACTAACTGGATGGACAGATAAGCTGGTTGCCACCCCAAACAGGTACTATTATAGCTGAACATACTGTATACAGTTCTCTGAACACAGCAATAAAGTGTTTCTCATATCTGTTACTCCAAGGTTATGGAGCAGACATCCCCACGTCAGCACGGTCTCGTGTCCTTCCTTCCTAGGGGAGCTCAGCCCACGAGAGCACAGAGAATCTCTCCTCTGTAAATCCAATGTTAAGGATTGGACATCCCTGCTTCAGCACAGTCTCATGTCCTTCCTTCCCCTTCCTGGGATTAACATCCCAGGCAGTCCTAGCAGACTCCGTGGCCACCGTCCAGCGGGTCTAGGGGACTGTTCCAGCTATCCTTGCTGGGGAGAACTCTTCTCTGTCCCCCTTCTCTGGGAACAGCAGTCTCTCCCAGTGTGTAGTCACTTCCTGACTTTTAAAACTCCACGTGCAATCAGGAGTTCAGCCTGCTCAATTAGCCAGCAGCTACTGCTTGCTTCTCTAAGGCTTTGGTCCCGCTGGCGGCTACGGGGAGGGAGGCAGCTACCCTGTCTGGCAGCCGTGCATAGGAAAGGAGCTGTGCTGTGCTGTGGGGCTGTGTGATGGTCCCGCTCCCTCACATTATGGCCGCGCCCCCCACCCATTTTGGCCACGCCCCCCGCGCCGGAAAAAAATCACTAAGGAGATTAACTCTCTGTACGTTGGAAAGTGCCATAGCTACTCTATTCTAGCACCTAGAGACAGTGATTGTATCACAGTATATATATACACACATACACATACACACACACACAGTATATATGTATGTGTATAGTCTTCTATGGCACTAATAATGTATGCAGTGCTGTACATAGACTTTTGCAATTTTTCCCAAGAGCTTACAATCTAATACTGGTGCCTCACGCACAGGAAAATAAAGTGACATCCATGTTAGTCACATGGAGCCAACACGACTATTCAGTCGGATTTCACGGCAGAGTTATTACCGCCACACTACTCCTGAAGATCCCTGCGAGCCAGTGACCTGAACAGGAGAGGACGTCGTCTTTAGCTCCTGAAAGTCGAGTGGGGGATAATGAGCGAGGGGCCAAAATTGTTTCTGGCATTTGGCAACATAACCCCTTTTGCGGCCAGAGTTGGTAGTGGGCCAACCTGATGGTTACAAAAAAGGTTTGTTAAGGCAAAAACACACACATATATATATATATATATATATATATATATATATATATATATATATATATATATATACAGTGTTCGACAAACCTATACATTTGCTCGCCCCGGGCGAGTGGATTTAACCCCCGGGCGAGTAAATATTGGCCCAAGCAGCACACGTTTGGTACTAGGTGGCGAGTAGATTTTTTGGTGATTTGTCAACCACTATATATATATATACAGTATATATATATATATATATATATATATATATATATACATACACACACACATATACACATATATATATACACACCCATACATTATATATATATGTATATATATATATATATATATATATATATATATATATATATATATATATATATATATATATATATATATATATACATATATACACACACATACATACACATATAATATATATATGAACATACAGTAATATTTACAGTTGCTATATATATATATATATATATATATATATATCGGAACAGTTTTAAAGACAGCGCTCCTTTTTCAACACACCCAAATTGCTGCCCCCCTGGTGACGTGTGCCAAAATGTTGCACCAAATATCAAAATTGAGTAAGATGTTTACATGAACCAACTAGTGCCTACCTATAACAATTGTAATAAAATATATTATAGCAACATGAATCAAACAAAATCTAATTGTAAAAAATGTGCAAAAAATATAAAAAAATGAAATAGTCTGTTGAACATATAAAAAAGCATAAAAATACAAAAAATTGAACTATAAAAAATGATACTTAAGTCCAAATGAAGTCCATGAATGAATAAAACAAAGGTCCAGGGTGCTTCTTCTTGGGCTCACCAAGTTCCCATAGTACCTATTAGAAAAAGAAAAGAGAAAAAGCGCCCGATCCTTGTGTAAAATCAGATGAACATTTTAATAAATCATGGACAAGACAATTGCACACTTACAATTTGTCTGATTAAAATAAGCATTTTATGGGACCTGCCCATGCACCAATCGAAGACTCCACAGTCACCTCCGCTCTGCAATCTCACGATCAGTTCGAGACCCAGTAGTTGGGAACACCGTTTTCTCCAAGGTGTATAGATTATCATCCGTCAGGAGCTTCTCAGCAGCGTGCGTCCGCCATTACTCCCACTATATTATTGGTTATAGGTAGGATATGTATATAATATGTGATAATTAATTTGTTTATGACTGATATACATATGTAAGAAATAATTTTTTTTTTTTTTAGTCTATCTAATTATATTCTGTATATATTCTTTATATTTCTTTATTATTATTTTTTAGTACATAAATGTTGGAACAAGTTCTTTTCTATGTTCATATCCTGTTCATGTTAGTATGCAATCTGCATATAAATTGGCTAATTATTCCATCAGCAATAGTATCCTCGTTTGCTGTTGTTTAAATGCACTAACGTTTCAAATTCTGTGAAGTTTAAATGTATTAGAGTTTTCAATTATATTGCACCAGATATCAACTTGATTTAATGACACCATTGGTATTAAATACACCTGTGAGCCATTGATGTGAGGGACTATTTAACACCAGCTAGCCCCCTTGGTGTCCATCCCCTGATGAAATCCGCAAAGGCGGAAGAAACGCGTAGGGACGGTTTGCATTGCAACTACGGTGGCTGACCTGCCTTCGGCACCAGAGAGAAACACAGTAACCACAAGGAAAGTCCTTCCGGTATCCAGTACCACATGCGTGGGAGTAATGGCGGACGCACGCTGCTGAGAAGCTCCTGACGGATGATAATCTATACACCTTGGAGAAAACGGCGTTCTCAACTACTGGGTCTCGAACTAATCGTGAGATTGCAGAGCGGAGGTGACTGTGGAGTCTTCGATTGGTGCATGGGCAGGTCCCATAAAATGCTTATTTTAATCAGACAAATTGTAAGTGTGCATTTGTCTTGTCCATGATTTATTAAAATGTTCATCTGATTTTACACAAGGATCGGGCGCTTTTTCTCTTTTCTTTTTCTAATATATATATATATATATATATATATATATATATATATATATATATATATATATATGTAATATTTTAATTAAAAAAATTATTTCATTTATTTTTAGAAGATACCAGATTCCATCTTGAACATTACATTCTGTTTGATAGAGAGCTTAAGCCAATACAGAACAGCTGCTCCCCATTTCTACACAGCAGCCACCTGCATACATAACCATAAAGGTCAGGATCACCTAGAGACACCAACCAAACATTTCTTTCACAGTGAAGTTCTGTTCTTTTGTTGCAAATGTACATTTTCCACGAGGCTTAAAAGTAGTGAAAACGTATCCTGTCTCTCGATCACTGGTGGGGTTCACACAATAGTTTACCTTCTTTTCCTTGACACATTTTAGACGTACAGTAATACAAGCTGAGGACTGTTCACAGTTAATAATGCCATGTGTGAGGAATATACGCAGAAAGTGTCTGACTGGGGTATGAAGGACCCACAAGGGTTTGTAGGGGTCACTATAGGGCCGTAACAGACACAGTTATAATAGGGCTTGCACTAATGCATACATAGAGAGACGTCACATGCATTCACTCATGTATACATACAGTATACATACACACACGTATGTCTGTGAGAGAAGCACAAAACAGAAGAAACCAATAGTGCATACACATAGTTTCAATAATCACACAAAAGACATAAACGCAACACAAGACTGCATAGGTAAAAAGCGTATCTGTGAGACGCTGTAATCCCCCTCTCCAGCCGCTCCTCTGCAGTCACCTGTGGTGACGAAAGGAATTGTATTGTATTGTATGTCTTTATTTATATAGCGCCATAAATGTACATAGCGCTTCACAGTAGTAATACATATCATATAAATAACAAATAATATAAATAACAAATAAGTGCTTCAGACATACTGTAAAAGTAACATTAAGGAAGGAGTCCCTGCTCCGAGGAGCTTACAATCTAATTGGTAGGTAGGGAGAACGTACAGAGACAGTAGGAGGGAATTCTAGTAAGTGCGTCTGCAGGGGGCCAAGCTTTATGTATCATGTGTCCATGATTATCCAGTGCTACGCAAATGCTTCTTTAAGCAGATGTGTCTTAAGTTGAGTCTTAAAGGTGGATAGCGAGGGGGCTAGTCGGGTATTGAGGGGAAGGGCATTCCAGAGGTGTGGGGCAGAAAGTGAGAAAGGTTTAAGGCGGGAGAGAGCTTTAGATACAAAGGGGGTAGAAAGAAGACATCCTTGAGAAGAACGCAAGAGTCGGGATGGTGCATAGCGAGAAATTAGGGCTGAGATGTAAGGAGGGGCAGAAGAGTGTAAAGCTTTAAAAGTGAGGAGGAGAATTGAGTGTGAGATACGTGATTTAATCGGAAGCCAGGAGGGGAGATGCAGAGACAGATTTAGGAAAGAGTAGAGTGATTCTGGCAGCAGCGTTTAGGATAGATTGTAGGGGAGACAGGTGAGAGGCAGGAAGACCGGACAGCAGGAGGTTGCAGTAATCAAGACGTGAGAGAATGAGGGCCTGAGTCAGAGTTTTAGCAGTTGAGTAACAGAGGAAAGGGCGTATCTGTGTGATATTGCGGAGTAAAAAGCAACAAGTTTTAGAAACGTTTTGAATATGAAAGGAGAATGAGAGAGAGGAATCAAGTGTAACCCCTAGGCAGCGTGCGTGGGCTACTGGGTGAATGATCGTATTTCCAATAGCAATGTGGAAGGAGCCCCTGTTTGACTACGTATCGCTGTGGGGGCCATACACATCCAAACGCGTTTTGCACTTCGTGCTTCGTCAGTGGATGTTATGCTCAGTGGGTGTTACTCAGTGGGTGTTATGCTCAGTGGGTGTTACTCAGTGGGTGTTATGCTCAGTGGGTGTTACTCAGTGGGTGTTATGCTCAGTGGGTGTTACTCAGTGGGTGTTATGCTCAGTGGGTGTTACTCAGTGGGTGTTATGCTCAGTGGGTGTTACTCAGTGGGTGTTATGCTCAGTGGGGTGCTCACATTTACAGTGCCAGCTAAGCGCTCTCCAATTACTTGATTATCTCAAATAATAGCAACTTAATAAGTAAAATAAAATAAATATTAATATACATGCTGGCATATTAATAGACGAAACTAAACTGTACACACCATCAGGGCTGCAAACAGCTTTCCCAGGGCCCAGGACTAGAGTTACGTCCAGCCCCCCCCCCCCCGCGCATGTCTAGTGAGCACCCCCAATTTCACACCTCACGAGCCTCCTCTATTTCCCCCCTCTATTTCCCATGTATTTCTCTCCCCTCCGTCTCACTCCCTCTCTGCCTCACTCACCCCATCTCTCCCCTCACTCTCTCCCTCCATCAATTACCCCCCTCTCACTCAATCCATTCCCCCCCACATTTATTTCGCTCCCCTCCATCTTACTCCCTCTTTTCCACACTCTTTCCTCTCACTTCCCCCGCCTCCATCAATTACCCCACTCTTACTCAATCCCAAGACACAAACAATCCCCCCACAAAATACGTACCAAAAAACCCAACCCCCCAAATACATATAAAAAGAACTACCCCACCACCCAAATACATATAAAAAGAACCCCCAAATACAAATATATATTTTTTAAAACACACCCCCAAATGCATAACCCTCCCCCCCCCACCAAGTACACTTATCTACCTTGGACATGGTCAGGCCGGGGCCCAGCTCTTCACCAGCTGCGGGCCTCTCTCACTCTGTACCACGCCGAACTTCTGGCGCGCGCCAGGCTCCCTCTCATGCCGGTGCGTGCCGGAAGCTAAGCCCAGCTTCCAGTGCGTGTCGACGTCAGAGAGGTCCAATGGCACTCCAGTATCACAAGCTCGCCATTGGACAGTCAGTGAGGGAGGCCAGCAACTGGGGAAAAGCCGGGGCTCGGCGGCGAGAGGACCGCCAGCCAAGCCCGGCCAGAGGTCGGGCCCAACTTGCAGTACCGGCCGTGTCCCTCCGCAACCACCGGGCCTGGGACACCTGTCTGCACATCGCACACTACGGATGTTCCTGATTTGGTCAGCTATTTAAAAAGCTGAAATGTAACCTTTAGGACTGCACCTTGATAAAGCGCCTGACGGCGCGAAACGCGTAGGTGGTTCTACATTTTTTTTGTACCTATGCCTTGACCAATAAATGATATTCTTTATGGTAGTCACCCTCTCTCCACTATGTTTTGTGGTGCGTCGCACCCTTTCTCCAGTTTATGTTACCATCATCGATTTGCAGACCGCTCACTGGAGGATTTACCCCTGGATGGATGGATGAAAATTCCTTCATACCGCTCTACCCACTACAGCAAGTGAGTGTTTGTTGCTTCACAATATATCTCAAAGGCCATGTGAATGTATGAGCCCCACTTTCCTCTCTGGACTCTCCCTATTCTGGAAGATTTGACCAGTCTGGAACCTGAGAGCTTATCAGAAAACAGCAGCTTTTTTTTTCTTTTTATGTGAATCAGCATTTTAATTGACTTGCATCTAATGCAAAATCCTTGTGTAGAGCAGCAGTTCTGCCTAAACTTTTTTTTTTTTTAATTATTGACCTGCCCCCAGAATTCAAACAGGAAGGTGGGGGGTGGAGGGGGAGTAACCCGGTGATGAATCGCACTATTTTCAGATTTGGGGGACACACCGGTTTCAGAGATGCTCACTGAATTTGTTGCCAGTGTTTCCCTCCCCAATATGGAAATGAAGACGGCTGCCAAATCTCCCAGGCCAATAAAGATTTGTGATCTATTTATGCTATAAAAACCCCCAGAAACTATAGATATATAAATTAGTGTTACTATAAAAAATAAAGCCCCAATGCTACATCCAAATGACAAAGTATATAGTTAAATACTTATCTGTTTATTTCTCGTGAGTAAGGCTGCGGCCCTGCTGCCTGCACTGCACGCGCATCTGCGAGGCAGGCGGCGCGTGCAGCCGAGTCCCCCGGTCTGCAGAGAGCTGCTGGGGGAAACACAGGGGGGGGGGGCCTGACGGGGGGAGCGGCCGTGACATCACCCAGCAGGTTCGCCCTCATTGGCTTAACCGCCGGGGGGCATGGCCTAGCGCTCCATCGCGACTCCTGCTCTCAATTTTCTTGAGAGCAGGAGTTTGTCGACGCAGCGCAGCCCCCCCCCCCCCCCCTCGCAGCGGGCCCGGCCCCATTGTGGGGCGGCTCTAGTCCGGGGCGGATGCTGCAGTAGCCAGCGGGGACCTGGCCTAAGGGTTCATTTAGTTAAACTCTTTGGCCAAAGAGTTATAATCCTGCAGCCACTTCACGGCATGACCAGTATGCAGGTCCTAACACTGCCTGTGAAACTTCTCATTTACCTCTGCTGTGGAGGGAGAAATGTCTTAATAGACCTGTCTTCCACACGTGCATGAAAAAAACCTGCTACTTAAAGATAGTGTTGCCGGGTGTCTAGTATTGAACCAGACTGTCCTGTATTTGGACACTCTGTCCAGTAAAATTTTAGAGGTAATACTGGACACAGTGAGCTGACCAGCTTAGGGGGGCCCGTTATTTCCCCCGAGGAGGGAGAGAGCAGGGCTGTTGATAAGGGGCTAGCCAGCGTCCTGCATCCTTATTGGCTGCGGCTTGGTAATGCTGCCAACCAGGAGGAGGCGTCAGGAGCCTGGGGGTGGGGCCAAGAAGAGGAGGAAACAGCATGGAGAGGAGAGTGGAGAGAGAGGTGTGAGCACGTCGCACCTCTCACCGTGGTGTCCAGTATTTCTGGAGAAGCCACCTGGCAACCCTATTTAAAAAGTGGGGATAGGTAAGCTTAAACCTACGGAGGAGGGGTCACTAACCTCCAAACTACTGTTACCAGTTCACAATTAACACACACACAATCCGTGCAAGCTCTGAACCCAATACCCACCACGTGGATTCCGTGTGTCAGAGGATATTGTGTGTGCGCAGTGGCGGATTTCCCATTAAGCCCGAGCCTAGGGCGGGCAAAATTTTGGGGCGGCAAATTTCCATTTCCCCCCATATACAGAGGCGTTGCTCTCTTCCCCACTGATTTCCGGTGGAGAGCGTGGGGCCGCTGTAAAGTTCGTGCCTTCTCCTTCGTGTCGCACTCCTCCTTCAGCGTCAAATGATGCTGCAACGTCACGTTACCATGGGAAAAAGACGCTGTGTGACGTCACGTTGCCGTGCCAATGTGATGCCATGTGACGTCACAGCGTCATTTAACGCTGAAGGAGAGTGGCACGAAGGAGGAGGGCGGCACTATGTAAGTGCGAATGTTTTCTAACTCTGCCACTGTGTGTGTGTGGTGGGGATAGTGTGTGTGTATGGGGGGTTTGTGGTGTTATTGTGTGCGTGTGTCTGGGGGTATCGTATGTATGTGGGGGGTATTGTGGGGGTAGTGTGTGTGTGTGTGGGGGGGGGCATATGCTGCCACTATATGAACTCAAAGTACCTTGAAGCCATCTTATCTAAAATCGGGACACTTTCCCTAACTGTCAAACAATAAATGACGGGATCCTATATTTTGAACACTTCCAAATTATATACAGTGAGATCCCCCCTCTGTGTCTCCTCCAGGAACTGCATTCCAGAACTATATATATATATATATATATATATATATATATATATATATATATATATATATATATATATATATTTATATACATATATACATATACACACACACACACAACCTCATGTCGTCATTGTCTCCAGGCAGAAGTAAATAAAGTCTTTATAAATAAAGACATACAATACAATACAGAAGTGGGAGGCAGGTAATATCTGTTAAGTCACCCCAGCAGCATGTGATGGGACAGGGAATGTTACTTCTTTGTGGGCTCACACAGTTAACCCCTTAGGCCTTGGTAATCCCAGAGCGGGGTTACAGTAATAAATCCATATAATTGACTATGTAAGTATTTATTGCTAACTGGATGTACAGTATATGCCACTAAAACTCTATGCTTCACCATGAAGTTAAATTTAACTATTTCGCTCCAGTTAGTGATCAAGAACTGAAAACGTAACACCTAAAGGGAATTCGTGAAAAAAAAAAACCGCCAAATAAGCAGTGGATGCATGGTGTGGTTTCCCAGCAGAGGCGGTGAAGGTTGTAAAGAAAAAAGAATTCAAAATACGTTTGTAATACTGTACACACAAGGGTATCCCAAGTTGGGAAAAATACACATTAATAAAAGTGACTGGAGAAAAGTGGTATATAAGGGGTGTGGTCCACTCTGCCGTGAATTTCCATGGTCCACTACATCCGAGTTACAGCTTTGCAAATTGATGCTACAGTTCCCCATGGAATATTATAGTTGTAATTTAAAAGATTTTCCTATTAACCACATGGAATAAAGCTTTATGTTGCACTAGTTATCTTGCAGAAAAGCAATTTTAAATAGAACTCGCTATGCTCTAGCATTGGTGAGGCGTGCTGATGAGAGATGATATCAGTGCATGGCTAGTTAAGTCTGATGCATGGTCTTCATTAAAAACCATATGACAAGATGACTTATATTAGATCTTTAGCTCTAATTTGCTTCAAACAATTGCTGCGTTTGCATGTTATTGGTTCCATACGAGGATTATATTTAATGATTTGTTTAGAGAGATGGATTAACACAAGAGCAGCCATTCATGCTGGAGGTTTTGCCAATAATGGCTCTTAAAAATTACATTTTATTAGGCTGAGCAAGAAGGGAATATTTAAAATGTGTATTTGGGGGATTTCCATATCTAAAGCTGCATTGTTCATTTATTGTTTTCTGATGCATTACATTGTGGAACATTATTTCTGAGGCACGGATACAGCCCTTATAATTGTCAGATTCTATCATCCGAACGCCTTTTTAATCAGTACCAAGGATAGCAATATCCGTGCCAGCGCTACAGATGCATCAGACAATAGAGGCTCTGTGAGCCACCCGAGAGAACACCCAATATTCAAGGGCAAAGCTATCAGCCTGTGCACAGTTTGTTGTTCTTAGTCATTCTGATGGTCATTCAAGGAGAGGGCAGTACAAATTGTCTTCCTTAATATGCACGATCAGTACACGGACAGCCTCAATGGGGCACGACACGCCCGCTTCTTCACTTTTCTATTTTAGTAAAGAGGTTGACCTAAAAGACGGCCTGTTTAAAATTGTTGTTGTGTTTTCTAATTTTCTGAAACATGCTTTGGGGTTCTATGTATAATGGTGGAGAAAAGTGTGTTTAGGCGCTGCCTGTTTTCTTGTTAGACTTACGCCACTTCAGATGCGGAGGATATTTGTGCAAATAAAAGGCAAAAATAGAGACGCAGACTGTGCTACATCTCATAATCTGTGCAGCATGTAACTCGTCCCCAACACCTCCTACTGACGCCCCCCCAAGGTGCAAGCTGGGGCAGGGAGACGCAGACTGTCTTACATCTCATAATCTGTGGCGCATGTCCCCAACTCCTCCTACTGACCCTTCCCAAGTCACGTTAGGGCAGACGGGGCAAAATTGAAGCAAAATGCTTTGATATATTAGTTCAGGCTGAAAATGTCCGTTTTCTCCAAAATGTCCTTGATATGTGCAGTAAACCATTTATATTTCAGCTATTGAAAAGCTCACGCTATTAAACATTTATGTACCCCTCCTACGCGGGGGGTAGGGGGGTTCCTAGTTGCAGATAAGTGGATGGGTTTGATTGATTAATTTCAAATAGTAATAAATAACTTTTATAATAAAAAAAGTGTATGGTGTTGATAACGAACTTTATCTTTTTTTGTATATATATTATATTATATATTATATTATATATACATACATACATACACACACACACACACGTATCTATCTCTCTTCATGAATGAAAAACAGAAATAAGCTGTTCTGTGATAACTGGCTGAACACCTGCACTCCACTAGACGTTACAGCTGTAAGTGTTACTATTGATACACGGCAGGTGGGTAACACCACGGGGAAGCTGGATCGTCATAAAACTCTGTTTGACAACACAAAGTGAAGTGTGTTTATAAGACTCACTCCTCAGACTCTGACCTCCCCCATGTAACAAATATAGGATTACTGCTACAACCCACATGGCATTGGTCCCTGCAAGATGTGCTCTTATAAAGCAGCAATTCGGGTTTCATTTTTTTTATTACAGGATTGAAGCAGAGCATCTCAAAGCTGAACTGTGCCAATTTCAGCTACGGGACCCCTTGCTTCCTGAGATTCCTACGTCCGTAGGGGGTGCCGGTATCTCTTTTCAGTTTAAATGTGCCGGTCACTTGGGCCAATAGGAAGCCGCACCGAATGACGTCACAGATTCCTATTGGCCTGCATGACGTGGGATATTTAAACTCCGCCATTATGTTAGGCAAACAAGTTCCCTGGCTGCGGAAATACCGGCTTCCCTGCGGAGGAAAGTATCTCTGTAAGGAAGTGATCCCTGTAGCTGAAATGAACACAGTTCATCTCAGAGAACACAGTTCATCTCAGAAGACCCCCTTCAATCCTGTAATAAAGAATATGTTACATACATAGTTACATAGTAGATGAGGTTGAAACACGACATATGTCCATCAAGTACAACCTATGCTAAATTTATCCTACAGTATATCTATACTTACAGTATATTGATCCAGAGGAAGGCAAACAAAACTAAACCCCCGTGAAACATCATTCAATGCTGTCTGATAAGGGGGAAAAGAAATTCCTTCCTGACTCCAAATATTAGCAATCAGATTGTATGCTAAAACTGTAGATTCACTGTACAGCAGGTGGTCATACCTTGTAGTGGGCCAACATATAGTAAACACATAAACCTTTACTTTCATCTTCAAGTGCATCATAGTGGCTCAATAGGAATCAGATATACGTAGACAGAATCCCATGAGAACATGGGATTAAGGTCTGTAAATACCAGAATGCTTTGGCCCAACGTCCCGGTACTTGGAGTCATGTAACAGGAAGCGGCCATAAGATCACCATGCTCCCTTATTGCCAGGCAGACTTTTAGCAGTCATACTAGTTCTAGAGAAGTGTAGGTTGGTTGCCAGTTGGCAGGTGCTGAGTGATATTGCTGACACCTCTCCAATTACACTCCTAATTTCTTAACATGTCCACGTGAAGAAGGTCTGCTGCTGCTGCTGTGTTTAACTTCTTACCACACCTTCTTACCTATACTTCCTCCTTACATATTAATGATATGGTTTTCTTATGTAGTAGACAACCTCCTTTTGGTGCATGGGGCACGTGGTGATAATGTGACACAAGAAGGTGCCCTCTGGGAATTACTTGAGATCCTTTTTGTGGCTCTGTACCTGAGGCACTGGAAAATAAAGGGACTTGCCAGTGCGCTGGTAGCAGGAGTTTTCACAGCAGCCACTTATATTTCAACTAAATGTACCTAAAATGACATTACAATGAGTTTGTGGCCCTTCTACTCCTGAATGTTTTCTGCTCTGGCCCCTTTGGATAACTGGTAGTAGACCCCGGTGGTAATGGAACTCTAAAGGCTTGGGATAGACATATAGAAGGGTCACATATGGGCAGGAGCCAACAACTCTTCATATTAACGATATTCCAATACAGTTTCTAATCTGAACCAGAAGAGAAGGGTGAGGGCATAGTATGACTATACAGTGATTCTCTATTGTTTACCCTTATGCTACCCAAAGAACATCACCCATTTATTTGTGGGACATGACATTGTATTATTCTGATGCGCAGGTCTGGCCAACAACTTGGTAACATCCATTTTCTTTGGCATCTCTTTCATCCCTGGAATTTGGACTGAATTGTGCAGAATGCATTTGTTCAAAGTTGCCCTTAAATAAACAGATACTAATCATGCCAGCAACAAGTAAACACGTGGGAACTGCCAGTGGGATGGTCAATTTCTCCACTGCGTGATGTGTAATCTCAGACGGAAGATGCGGAGGAGGCTGTTGACATCTCCAGAGCACAGGAAATCCAAAAAGAGGTCATACCAAATGCAAAAAAATAACAACCCATCCGTATTCACTGACAGTGAGGGGATGAGGCACTAAAGAAGAGGTATCCATACCTTTCCTCTATCAGGAACACAATAATTTGCAAGGAATTTATCATTCAAGTACACAAACATAAGGAAACATGGATCTCTGCCCTGAAGGGCTTACATTCTGAGTAACATGGCCATTCACATGTATTATTCCTAGAGAGAGCAAGGGAGAGGAAAATAGACAAGCCCCCTAATTCTGGGCAATTTGTTCTGTGCTCCTCATTTGTCCTCTGCCTGTCCTGTGCAGGGTAGCCTGATGGTTTGGTGAGCTGGAGGGAGAGGCAAGATAAAATCTGATGGTTAATCCTCCTTCCACCTGACCAGTTCCACCCATGCAACGCTCTCACTGACTGCCTAATACAGCCGGTCAGATCTTAAGATGCCGTTGCCTGGACCAGTTAAACATACCTTTAAGATGATGGAAAGCTGATGGACCTCTGTCAAAATTTATTTGAACAGCCCTATAGACATTAACTACACGGTCTTCTCCCATAGGACCCCTTACGATGCTGGAGGACTTCTTTCAGCTCATTGACTTGAATAGGTTTTATGGCAGAAGACTGTTTAGTTAATGAGCTGTAAGGTGTCCTGCAGCATCGTAAGGGCTTTTCTGGCAGAAGACGGCTTTAGTAAATATGGGCCTAAATCTTTCTATACTAGAGGTGTCTGCACAGACTTCTAATGTAAACCAATACAGTCCTGACTCCCCCAGCATTGAAATATTCACAGGGCTGATATGGTTTAAAATCAACTTTAAGCTGAACACATCAATTTAAAAAAAAATGTAAAAATCTAAATCTGGTCTACTATCATATTCCACCCCTCCCCCCACCCCAAATGTAAAATTCAACGGTAGCGCACTCAAGACGGCGTCAATGCAAATTCAAGTCGTTGGGGTTTACCAATGGATCAGGTCCATTAACCTATAACGGCTTCATGAATCTGGGGCCGTGTGCCATTTCCTTTCCCAGAATCCTCCTCTTCACCAATCACGCTCACGGTTAATTGGCTTTTCCTCCCAAATAAGGACAATGAGACCAGAATGGAATTAAAGCGGATTCTATCTGCCATGTTGTTCTATCCCAGGCAGCAGGGATGTTCATGGGAACTTACTCAACAAAGTTTTGAAGAGGCCTATAGGATTCCCTTACAAAAGGAAAGCAAACAAAATACAAATATTCCACCCAGATGATGGCGAGCAGCCCTGCGTAATCCCTCGTCTCCCCCTTACCTGGGACAGTGGATTAGGGAAGGACACTGGGAGAGACCGGAAGAACCTGGTACTGTGACGAGGACAAGGAACGTGATCCGTGGCCCCATAGCACTTACATGTGGCGGCCGCCTGCTTGCTGCCATCCTCCTCATCCTTCGGAACCGCTGCGTTATACGTCCCCAAGGTGACGTCGCACGCGATTTCGCGTTGCCGTGGAAACGAGGTGCCGTGTGACGTTCATTACGTCATTTGACGCTGCGGTTCAGAAGTAGGAGGGCGTGAGCAAGGAGGGCGGCTGCCACGTGTAAGTGCCTTCCCATCAGTCACGATAGGCCAGAGAGCGCGCCAAATGTATAGGGGGGCGGACATTTTTGTCACCACCAAATTTTGCCGCCCAAGGCCCGGGCATTAACGGGCCTCATAGGAAATCCGCCACTGAACGCGATTCCAAATACGCAGAGAGCAAGGCAGAAGTGTGGGGAGCCGTACTTGTCTCTTCTTCCATGTAGTAACAAAGGAGGGAGAAGGGGTAAGGGGTATGATGCCTTTCATTGGGCCAACAAGTAGTTGATGTGTTACAAGCTTTCCAACCTCTCGGGGTGTCCTTCATCAGGCGCTCCCTCTCCCTCCTGTGTTACTCCTTTAAGAAAATAATACTTTTTGAATTAAGTTTGAAAATGTTCCTAACCTACTTTATATGCTGCACGTTCAGATTGAGTCAACGTTATTGCAACCCATGGCATGCTCTGGTAGGGTGAAATTGCACGATAGCCCCGCTCATTTTCACATGGGGGCGCGATTCAAAACAATGGCCACTTCTCCCTCTGGCGCGTTGTGTGTGTCCCGCTGCTTCGCACCGCGCGTTACAATAACGGTGGCGCCGTCATCTGTATAATTTTCATTTCTATGCTTCCAACAATGTACACTGCATAAATAACCCCCCCCCCCCAGTAAAGAATACATAAAATTATAACACAATAAAGTGAATTAAATATAAAAGCACTCAATAGAAAAAGAAATCCCCGCGGAGTTTGCAATGTAAGTGGATCATAAAAAAAAGATATTTTTAAAAGTGACAGCTGTTGCATGGCTGAGTGCTTTTATTTATTTCAGGTTTCATATACGACGCCAAGTTCTTGGTCTGCTCCTTTAAGTCTCATCCAACGCCAGGACTGCCCGTCTTCGCAAGCGACATTACTGTGTATATAGCACCTTCCTTATAAATGTAATCTGCACTACCATTTCCTGAATGCCAGCAGCATGAGAACCTCCATGCACAGCCCTGCACTGCAGATCCATGCTGCTCTTGGTAATGTCATCCTGTTATAATTACATTTATTACACAGTCTGACGCTGCACCGTGTACTGGAGCTGCAGCAAAGCAAAAGCAGCCACCCAACAACTTAAATATTCATTCTCAACCATAGCCACTGTCTTTTGCATTAACCATTTTATTTTAACCCTCTTTCTGGCAAGAGGCAGCAATGCGCTGCAATTCACAACCAGTCTTATCCTATCAAAGTAGCAAAACATGTGAAACCTGATGTTTTTTTTTTTTTTAAATAAATCAATTCTGGAGTATTATGATTTTTTTTATATTCATCTCTTAATGCCATTTTTTAATGCGTTTTAAAATATATCTTTTGATTTCTTTAGCAGTTTTTAACCCAACTCCCCAACAGTGCAAGATCTTTGCAACACTTTCCTCTTTGTGATAATTTGTTGCCAATGTTCCCAGAAGTTTGAGCTGCAAACTGTAACAATAGATAATGCTACATTGGGAAGGATGTTGATCCAGGGAGTAATCCGATTGGCAAGTCTTGGAGTCAGAAAGGAATTCATTTATTTTCCCCCTTGTGAGATATCATTGGATGATATGACACTAGGGTTTTTGTTTGCCTTCCTCTGGATCAATATACTGTAAGTACGGATATAGGATAAAGTATCTGTCGTCTACATTTAGCAGAGGTTGAACTTCATGGACGTATGTCTTATTTCCAACCTCATCTACTGTACCATGTAACTATGTAACTACCTGTGTATTATCAGGATACATTGTAGCTGCTGAGTTACACTGCCTGAAGGATTGATTGAAACTGAAAGGCAGCCATTATGTTAGGCACACAATCAGAATTCTTACAGATTTATAACAGGAGCACCAAACGATTGCCAGCTTAGGTAAGAATGTAGAATTATATATTGTCACATGCTTTCCATATACAAATAATAATAAAAATAAAAAGGGGGGGGGGATGTAGTATTAATAATTCATTAATTGTTGCTGCTTTAAAGGCGCCGTGCATACCCTAGTCGGCCATTTTTTCTACATGGATGGGAAGCATGGGGTCCCCGAAAACGAACTGTGTTATTTTCAGCACTCTGGCCTCACTGGTCCCCAAGGCACCCAACGGGAAAGATAGCGCTGGCACTGCCGCATCCTTAGATTTTCCGCCTCACGTGGGCCTATAGGAAGCCGTCTGGAGAGGATGGCGTATGCTCTGCCGTTACAGGTAAAGTATCGCAGGAACCAGAGAGTCCCACGGAGCTGGAATTAACGCGGTTCAGATTTGGGGACCCACTCCCTGCTTCCTATCCATGTAAAGAAAGGGGGACGTGGGACTGGGCGTTTAAAAAAAAAAAGAGAAAAGCAGGGGAAACTAGCACCAGTCTATGATCACCAGCACCTTCGCCGCGACTCACCGCGCCGCCGATACCTGTCACCACCACCCTCTTCACCGCTAAGGTAAGTGCCTAAGCTTAACCATTACCTTAAAACTCCCTACCCCAAGTCCTTACCCTAAAAACGCTTACCCTAATCAGTAAAACCCCTAAAACTAACCCCTAAAACTTACCATCTCCTAAAAGCAGCCGACGGCAGAGGTTCCAGTGGTGAATCGGCTGCGGCGGAATCCCGGCGGTCATTTGGTCGCCACGAAAGGACTATCACTGGCATTAGTTAACTCCACGGAATTGCACTTTCAAATGGGGAAAAGGGCTAATGCTGAAGCGGTTTCTATAGCGGTTTGGTCGCACAACCTGGGGGCGTTTCCTTCTACAGTGTCATCATTTGACAAGAGCTTCTGTGAACGAAGTACAGTATGAGGGGGAAGAGGGTGATGCGTTAACCTCCCCAAAATTGCCTTTTAAAGCAGGATATATATATTTATCCCATCAACAAAAAATAAATAAAAAGTGCACTTTAACAGCTCTGTACGCAGAGATCATAATACCAGACCGAGAGAATAATAGGAAAAGGAGGTTAATATTTCACAGCATCTTTCAAGAAATAAAAATCATACAGCCCCAGCTGCAATCTGGCCTGAAGTATCTGGCAAATGTACCCGCAATGTTTGCTGCAAAGAGTCTCGACTCTCGCATCTCAGGAAGTAGCCAGACGGCAAAAACAGGAGGATCTGGACGGACAGAACAATTTCATTAAGCCCTAATCAACGGAGAGGGCCGGAGCGGATAATGATGGCAGGCTGGGGCCTGTGCTGAGCAGGTGCTGCTAGTTTGTAGGAGGCAGTCAGTCTGCTGTATGTGGATTGTGCATCATAGGCTATGTGCAAATCATACCCCCAGCATTATAGGAGTTAAACACATCTAGGCTTCTGCGGGCAAGTTGCTGCTTTAACCCCTTCAATACTAGGTGGGCCTGCAGCATATTTTTGTACAATATTACCCCAGACTTTTTAGGGTAACACGCATCCAAGTGTAACCCTCCCTGGCCGGCTGCTAGGGAGGTTACATCGTTGCGCAAAGGTTGACTACTCAGCATGGGTTACCTTGACTCGGGGTGCTGGATTCAGGCGGCTGGGCGATGAGGGAGCAAGGATGTATAAAAATGGGCGCCAGGAACTTTTGTAGTACAACTGTAATTTATTTGTGTCCCCAAGCACCCGGACCGCTCATACACATATTTACACGTTGCTCTATATTTTATATCAGACATACATGAATATGTTCTTTCCATCAGTGTCCACTCTTAACACTCAAATGGAGGTACATTGACTTAGCTGCTCTACGTAGGTGTGGGACCCGGCCCCCCTTGTTGCTTCGGGTTCATCTTTAGTATTAATCTGATTACTCTAGGCCCCTATGGGAATCCTGGTGGGTATTTCCTACGTGACCCAGTACCGTGGGCCTGTATGGGAACGGCCACTTTCATACAGACAGATGAGGAATATTAGTGCAAATCTGCGGTTACAGCTGATCTACCAACACCTGTGAGCCCCCTTTCCTGAGACCCTCTGTATGGCGTGCCGTATTCCTTTTCCTTAAATATTCAGGACTCCCCTCCTTCTCAAAAGGGCACTGTCCCTATCTACAACATAATAAACAGGGAGGCCAGGTCTGTACTATTACTTTAACCATTACTTATCTAATCTCCTCGAGGTTCCTCTCCTCTTGTGCTCCTGGAACCTAACTTCTCAAACCTTCCCCTCCTTTAATATACTCTCTGTGATGTCATGATGCTATGTTAACACAGGGTGGGACCCGGTACACACTAACCATACTAGAAACCTTTATTGAGGGGGCTACACAAGTAAGGTTTGCACACCTCAGCTTCTATTACTAACCTTTGCCTGTCATGTATTGATTTGGAAAGTGCTACGTCAGTGTTTTTCAACAAGGGTTCCCCGGGCATCCCTAAAGAGCTCCCTGCAATGTTCGGGTCATTTGAAAATTGTACCAAATACAGAAGAATTTACATTGCATCTGATCTTGGATGTGCTATTAGAGAGGGTTGGGGTTCCTTACAATGCATCTGATCTCAGACGCGCTATTAGAGAGGGTTGGGGTTCCTTACAATGCATCTGATCTCAGACGCGCTATTAGAGAGGGTTGGGGTTCCTTACAATGCATCTGATCTTGGATGCGCTATTAGAGAGGGTTGGGGTTCCTTACAATGCATCTGATCTTGGACGCGCTATTAGAGAGGGTTAGGGTTAATTACAATGCATCTGATCTCAGACGTGCTATTAGAGAGGGCTGGGGTTCCTTACAATGCATCTGATCTTGGACGCGCTATTAGAGAGGGTTAGGGTTAATTACAATGCATCTGATCTCAGACGCGCTATCAGAGAGGGTTGGGGTTCCTTACAATGCATCTGATCTCAGACGCGCTATTAGAGATGGTTGGGGTGCCTCAGAATCTCACAATATAAATATCGGGTTCCCTAACCCAGTGGCGGATTTCCCATTAGGCCGGGCATAGAGCAGCAAAGTTTTGGGGCAGCAAAAATCTCCACCCCATATACTTTTGTCGCTCTCTCGGGCCTAACGGGAAGTCACTTAGCTGTTCTGGCCGACTCCTTACCTGCTGCCTTCCTCCTCCTTCTGAACCATCACACAGCGTAAAATGACGCAATGACGTTGCTCTACAATGGCGTCACGGTGATGTCCACGGCGTCATTTGACGCTGCGGTTCAGAAGGAGGAGAGGGGCGGCAAGAAGGAGTCGGCCGCCACAGCCTGGGGCGGTGGATTTTCAAATCCACCACTGCCCTAATCAAAACAAAAAGGTTAAAAACCAGTGTGCCCTTCTCACACTAAAATCCCCCACACACTTAAAAAGATGTACACTGCACTTACTAATCATACAGACCACCGGGTTTACACCTATGTAACCCTAGGATTACCTGGGGGGTTTCCAATATATATCCCTCAAAAAATGCAGAACTGGCAGATATTATATATTTTTTTGTAGTCGACTAAAAACAAATATTGCATACTGCAATGTTCTAATATTATAAATGATATAAGGCACAAGATACAATAGTATATATGGTATGTGAAATATACAATAATAAAAATAGTATGCCATAGTACAGCACTGAGTATTTGTAGGTACATAGAATAGGCGACTTGAGGTTTCCATGAGGTCAAAAGTAATTGCGGAGTAATTAAAGATTAAATAGCAGCACAAATTTCTATCCATTTCCAGCCGCCATAAAACATCTGGGATAAGCCTGACCGCTCCCTTGTCCCAAAGGAATGACGCTTATCTGGGAGGATTATTACTTTTTAGCCAACAATTCCTTATTTAACCATTAGGGGTCAAATCAGCTGCTGGGAAGTCCTGCAATATTGTACCGTGCAAGGGATTCAAGCAGAAATATCCCTGAAACGCGTGTTGGGTTTTTATTAATCAGAAAGGAAAGTGTCTCTCTGCAGGGCGGGACTGCTGGTTTTAAAGATTTTAAAGCTAAAACGTGGGTTTTTCAGATTTTTCTAGACTGCCGTTCCCTCCCCAAGGTTTGTACGCCCTAGTGATTGAATAGATATGCAGACCTTTTCTGATGAGAAATGCCGGTGACGCTGTTACTACCGTAGAAAGGGTCAACAGAAATTAGGACCGATTATTTAAAAAAAAGACAAATCATTTGATGCATCAGCCCTCCTTTGCCTGTGAAAGAATATCCAGTGATTTGTTATGTCTTTCAAGGTTATATATGTTTGACCACTTCTCTGCCACACCATACTAATAATGTTTTTTCTTGGTATAGAGCTGACAGGGTATGCAGCGCTATACATATACATTTTTGCAGGTACAGCTTTAGAGCTATTTTTATGGTACAGGTGCGCTGACGAGTATTCTAAAACTTGCCTTGGAAAATCTGGGGCTAATCACCAACAATACCCCAGTAATGCTGCAACATTTTCTGTGACATTTCTGCAGGAAAACTAATGGCCCATCGGATTAACACAGCGGGGGTCCTTGGCAGTCCCATTCAAACTGAATGTGTTAATCCGATGGGCCATTAGTCTGTCTGCAGAAATTTCACTGAAATGTTGCAGCATTACCTGGATATTGCCCCAGAATTTCCAAGGTAAGTTTTAGAATACTCGTCGGCGCACCTGTACCTGAGGCACAGGGAGATGACTTGCCCAAGGTCACAAGGAGCAGATACCGGGATTTGAACTTGGCTCCCTCAGTGTTCTTATCTTCAGAATCAGTTCCTTTACCCACTGAGCCGCTCGTTCAGCCCATGTACCAAGCATCACACACAGCTATTTTTGAGAAAGATTGGCACACGGAAATCTTAAAATTGCTAACATTTCGTTAATGTGGAAGGAGGAGAAAAAGGGGTCTAATTAATAACAAAAACACTAATCCTGGGGCTAATGAAGCCAACTTTAAAAATGTGGAGCCATGATAAAATAAAATATAAACGCTCATCGGGAATATCCCAGCTCACTATATTTGATAACCCAGATTTCCCTCCAGGCTGCAACACAAATTGTTTCAATATATTTAAAAATAATAACCTAACAAAGATGGATTTTTTTTCCCTATAATGGCAAACTACTGAGCTACCGGGAACTCGCTACTAAACTTAACTCCCCAGATATGTCTCCATTCAAATATCTTCAAATTTAGACACTTCCTGCATAAACTATCAAGGAACCTTGACTTCCCGGGAACTGCCCAACTTTGAGTCCATGTGCAAAAAAGGCACCTACCAGAAGGGCTTAATAACAAAAATATACGCAGGGATTGCAGCAGCAGGAAACACTCCAGATCACGGATATATGATCAAATGGGCCAATGACATGGGTCTAGATTTTGATCGGGATTATTGGAGCGACATCTGGGAAAACGCATCTAAAACATCCATATGTGCCGTAACTAAAGAGAACATATATAACATTATCTACCAGTGGTACCTTACCCCATAGAGGCTCAAACAGATATATCTCGAATCCTCTGATCGATGTTGGAGAGGATGCGTCCTCTTTGGAGATATGGTCCACCTTTGGTGGAACTGCCCAATAATACAAGAATTCTGGATTTATATCCCAGAAATGATTGAATCCACAATTGGTCTCAAAATTGTGCTAGACCCACTGACCTTATCTACTAGCGAAACCAATTGAAGATGTGAACTACACAACGAGACGCCTAATCAATTATATTTTGACAGCCGCCAGATGCTCGGTAGCTGCCTGGAAAAGCCCCCTCCCCTCCCCCGGACTAGCAGTGGAAAGAAGGATTGACGATATAATGTTGATGGAGAGGTTGTCGGCATTCCTTAAAACACTGCACTGACAGGTTTTATAAGACATGGGAACCCTGGATTAACGACTAATGACCGAGGATAAATGATACATGAATGAGTGATGTTTATCGAAGGTTGAGTAAGGATGAATAAAGCTGGAGCTATGATGTTTCGCTAGTGGTTGTACCCTTTTCACTCATCGTATTGTATCATTTTGCATCATATTGCATAACCAATATTATCGATGTATAATAAGAGTTAAAAAGTAGAAATCAAAACCTGGTACTGAAAAAGTATATAAGTATACGTCTCGGAGCGAAGTCGGTACCCCCCCTCCCCTTCTTTATTCTTTTGTGTCTATTAATGTGTAATGCAGGGTATTGGAGTGGGCAGTAGAGTATTGCCCTGAACTGTATGATACCATATCATTCTTTGTTATCATCTGATAGGATTGTTTTATGTCTTTATGCTTTTTATGTTCTTATATGTCCTGTTCTTTTATGATGTTATTATAATTGTTATTATCGTTTCATGGAACTGAAAAACCAATTAAAAAATTGCATTAATGTATGAGCCTGTAATTTCTCAATCTGCGCCATCAGCATTAAAAGGCGGTTTAATATTTTTGGGAGGCGCATCCAAAAGGACCGCACTAACCCTACAGATGTCAAATGATATGTAATTTAAAAAAAAAAAAAAGTTTGTTTGCCCCAAAAAGGTAGAACGTGTCAAAATGAACCACCATGTTCAACTTGGAGAAAACCGTGCAAAGTCTGTTAATACAATATTCAATATAATCTAAGAGGTTAGTACGTGTAGATCGGCAGTTTATGCTTACGTTGAAATGTTTTTGACCAATCCTATACAACACACGATAAAAATGCAGATTACCTCTTACCAACATCTCACTGCGCCTTCCTACAGAAAATATAATGAAGTAGCGGAAATCTACAGAGCATCACCATGCCTGGTGTGTATACGGCGCCTGCGCTGCAGCTACCCCAGTTAGCTTTGATCCACAGTCGAGGTCCTTCCCCTGGTGTTTGAAGGTCATAGGGGGCATTGAAGGTCATTAGGGGGCATTAAGAGTGGGAGCAGCAACTTGAATTATTTGTGGTCACCAGTAATAATAACTATTTAATATAGAACGTTTCTCCCAAGGGGAGATGAGACGCTTCACAATATAGCGTGCGGTACATAGTGCTGTACGTAAGATTTTACAGACAGCCCCTGCGGCCTGTTTGATGCCGGAGACACAAGCTCCCTTTTCCTGTCAAGGTCACAAGGAACCGAGACCAGGGTTTGAACCAGGCTCCACTGATTTAGTCAGTGTCATTGTCATTGTCTTTACTCAGGGAGCCGTTCCTCCAGCCCAGTAGTGGTCTGGGTGTCCCACGCTCGTGCCGGACTGCTGGATACTGCAGCATGTTCATGTTTAGGGCTGAATAACGACCGGTCGTTAGAAGCAGAGGATGCAAACTACACACAGAGGATTTGGTGGGGAAGAAATGGACCTGATTTAAAAAAAATGTTTGCTTTTACACTGCAATGCATAGTAGATCCACCAATCAAGGAAGGTTTATTCCTCTTTATATTACAGCCGATGTCCGAAGTGAATGGTGCTGTACCAGATTGAAACAATTTAATCTCGATTTTTAGGCAGTATTTATGCTATAAATCAAAAACCCAGGGTGGCTGGGAGCCGCTCTACAGTGTTGTGTTTAAATACACGCTGTGCTCCTCCAGGCTTTGCCAAATAAAGAAGTAGCCGTCCGTCTTAACCCTTTGTACTACTAACGCGTCAAATCATGGATTAAAGTGTATTGATTTTCAGTGGGTAGAGAAAATGGCCTTGCAGAGCATCTAAGAGGTTAACTTTCTTTTACTGGCTCCCTGTAAAGTTTCTGAAAGGTCTCCCTTCCTGCAATGAGATGCTGCCCTTCCAGCACAGAATGGGTTAACGCCGTCGGTACCTGCACACCATGAGTCCCCTTGGAAGAGATGGGCAGGGGGTGGGGGGGGGGGCGGGAGGGCGATGAAACCGGATCAGCGAGGTATTGATCAGTGCGGACACGTGAGGATCCGATGCAGGCCGTATCGATGGAGGCTTCTTGCATTTACTGGCCCCTGGGACCGGGACAGCTCTCTAAGCATCTCCTGTTACTGCATCAAAGAACAACTCCCTTTACACTCACACAGAGCCGACCAACAAAAAATAGGAGGAGAAGCAGCTAATGGATCTGCCAATATCCAGAGAAAAATTATAACAAATGGATAAGGCCACTCTGATAACACATTCACTGCCACAGGCACTGCCACAGGCTGCCGCAAAAGAGGGGGTTGTTGCCTTCACCCATATGATAACACCGACGGCTGACACCACAGGGGCATTGATGACTGACAGGGCACGTCAAGCTATTTTTGCTCATTTTCTGGGGGGAGGAGGGGGGGATGGCGTTCATTGCTTTGAACGGCTTCGGGAATGGAAGTGAAGCCCACCCCACTCCCATCACTGGGGGGGGCCAGCTGCGAGCATGGGATGGCGACCTCAAGCAACCAAGTGGGTCGTGATCCAATTGGACTGGCCCGCCCTTGGCCAGCATGAAAAGGGATAGGTGGCATGAGTTTAATCTTTACCCAGCACACCTGTATTGTGTCTATTTTGCAAGTGTCCCTAAATAGGATGCAAGCTGTGTGCCAAAAGCTGCAGGAAAAGACCCTAGGCCCATAAGAGACTACAATGTAAACAATCACAACCAAATAGAGATCAGAAGATGGCATGTAAGTGCTTGTGGTGCCGTCCCATGCAGATATGCGCACCTCTGTCGCAGTTGGTGAAAGGGCTATTTAATGGCGTGACACATGCATTGCTTTGCAAAGGGTGAATGTGTGAGACCATGGATTCAAATGCTGCAACTTGCTCTCTCAGTGAGATAATGGCATTTTCGGAAACCTTTTCGCCCGGCTGCCGTTGTCCACATTCAGAGCGTGAATGCGCATCTCCAGTGTCATGGGGGACAGCCAGGAACTAATAATAGTATGGAGAAGAGAGAAGAACAAAGGAAACTAGCGCGGTACTAGCACTGGGGATTGGGCGCCACATTTGCAATAATTTACATAGAAGCCTAGAATTTGACGGCGGTTAAGAACCACTGGGCCCAACCAGTCCATTTTACGATCTGCTGTAACACCGCCATGTTTGATCCTTGACTTTCTGTTGTATTTAGGATAGTCCATCCCAAGCATGTTGGACTTCCCTTACTCACTGGCGGATTTCCCATCAGGCCCAGGGCAACAATATTTTGGGGCGGCAAAAATGCCGGCCCCATATACATTTGACGTGCTCTTGGGTCTATCGGGTCTGATGGGAAGGCGCTTAGCAGTAGCGGCCGCCCTCCGTGGAGCCGCCCTCATTCTCCTTCTGAACCGCATCGTCAGACGCAGTGGACATCACCAACATGACACTGCATCTCGGTTGCATGGTAACGCGACGTCACAGCGTCAAGTGACACCATGACGTTGCGTTGCCACATTGGCGACGTCGCTGCGGTTCAGATGGGGCAGGGGGGCGGCAGCAAGGAGGCATCCGTGTACTCACGAGTATTCGCTGACAAAGCGCCATTTGGGGTGCGAAACGCGTCCAAGGGTTTTCCTCTGCACTTGGCTATGGCCGAATAAAGTTTATTTTTTAATGATTTGTTTTGTCCTGTCTGGCTGCTTCTTACTGCTGCAGTGCTCCCTTCATCTCCAATGTGTTTCATGCTGTACATGTAGCCCGGGGACTACATGCTGGCTTTCAGGGTTTAACCTGTGGCTCCCACCCCAGCAGCCAACTCGCCCTCTTTCGCCAGTGCAGAAGAAGCAGCGATGTTGTGGACGTGCATCGTAGCTTTCCCCCCTCTCCCTCAGCTACCTAATGACAGTGCACTGATAAATACTGCGCATGCGTCTCTGGTAGTAGATCACGTTGCTTACCACTGCTGTTCATCACCATTTAGTAGCCCTTATCTGCACAATCTCTCATTTATTTATGTGAGGCCCTGCACTTCCAGAAACGTTGCTGCCTGCTCTCAGTAACATGTTACTATACTTTTGGGTCTTAAAGTGCGTGGTTATCTGACT
Source organism: Ascaphus truei (assembly GCF_040206685.1). Lineage (NCBI taxonomy): Eukaryota > Metazoa > Chordata > Amphibia > Anura > Ascaphidae > Ascaphus > Ascaphus truei. The sequence continues at coordinate 411,355,594 of NC_134485.1, read as the reverse complement.
TTAAGGGTTGTCAGGGCCGTTCTTTACCTGGACATTAGTGACATTATTAACCCTTGTGCATCTATATTAGTGTTGTTTAGAAATCGGTGTGAGTTAAGTTTGCTACCTGGTGGCTGAAACATTACCAATAGATATTGTTGCGCGTATTGCAGGATTTCCTCAGCTTTGTTATTTGGATAAATGTGCTACATTGTGGCTGAAACATTACTAGCAGATAGATTGTTACACACATTGCAGGGTTATTTCAGCTTTGTCAGTGTTTTTTTTTCAAGGGAGTTCTTGCCCTATAGGGGTAAGGGCAGTACCAGGATCATTTTGGTCTCTGGGGATGGGCAGGAAGAAGGGGATAGGAGCCCCGAATTGTTATGTTGCCCCCCTTATTCCCGTGTTACATCCCCCTTCCCGTACCCCTCCTAGTTTTCCCTTACTTCCCGTCCCTTTTTTGCCTATTACACGCTGTATGTTATCTGGATACCATTTGTTGTTTGACAATATAGACTAGAATAGCATCATTGTCCATTGCATATTATTTGCCAGATCTGTATTTATTTTTGATAGTAACATTTTTATTTTTTGCATACCATTTAGTGTCTTGAAATGAAAAGTTCAGTCCGCGCTCTGGCTCTTTAAACTTGGAGTGTTGGTCCCTCTCAGTTCTCTTGCTGCTTCTGTGTTTATGAGGTGTCTCCCCCACCTCCAAATGTGGTCTCCATCGGAACCCCGATGGTGATACCAATATCAGCAAAACAAGCAAAACAAGAAAAAACACAAAAGCGCACCAAGATGAGAGATAGATATTGTATTAGCAACAAATAATAAAATTAGTAACTTACATATAAAATTTCTTTAATAATCCCCGATTCTGGTGTCTATCACAGGAGTAGGGCATCACATAGGAAGTATGAAGGGTAATCTCAGTTCTGAGAGATCAGACCCGCGCGCTGGGGCTGTCTCTGTTCACTCTCCTGTCCTCCACGTGTGGTAGCGTGGTGCGGAGTGTAGCGCGCATGTGCAGGAACCGGGGCCTTCAATAGGTGTCCTTAGGATGCCTGTCCGTTTTTGATAGCATAGAAACGATCGGAAATAAGCAGGAACGGTACACTTGAGTGTGTACTGGTGGTGGGTAGTAAAACCGCCAGCCACAACAGTCGCGACGCGTTTCGTTTAACAAAGTAAACTTCTTCAGGCAATAAGTGTCTTGTTTACGCATTTTTCCATTGAGAGCTGGGAACACTTTCTTTGCTTGTTTCTGCTGCTGTGCTCCGTTCATCTCCAATGTGTTTCATGCTGTACATGTAGCCCGGGGACTACATGCTGGCTTTCGGGGTTTAACCTGTGGCTCTCTCCCCAGCAGCCAACTCGCCCTCTTTCGCCAGTGCAGAAGAAGCAGCGATGTTGCGAACGTGCATCGTAGCTTTCCCCCCTCTCCCTCAGCTACCTAATGACAGTGCACTGATAAATACTGCGCATGCGTCCCTGGAAGTAGATCATGTTGCTTACCATGGCTGTTGATCACCATTTAGTAGGTAGCCCTTATTTGAACAATCTCATTTATTTATGTGCTTCTAGAGATATGGTCTCCAGAAATGAACTCTACACTCTGGGTGAGATCTCAGCAATGATCTATATTTTATTTATAAAAACGTTTTACCAGGAAGTAATACATTGAGAGATACCTCTCGTTTTCAAGTATGTCCTGGGCACAGAGTTATAAAAAATGCATGGTTACAATAAAAGAACAGGGTTATACAGTCACTTCACAGACATTTCATCGACAGATTGTAGGAAAATTGGGTACAGGGGATAAAGGGCTTGTGAGTTTTTGATAGAAATAGAGCAGCTTTAACATCAACTAACATCAGCGAACGGCAGCAAACGGCTCACGCCCTTTGGCTGCCCTTCGGCTGCGCGCCTTTGGGGCAACGCAGATGTACGCTGGAGTGAACAAAAAGATCTTTCCTTTGTGTCCCCTTGGCTCATTAACATTCCAGTGGGTGGGGTTGCCGATTCAACAAAGAACAAGCACATGTTAACCCTTAGCACGCTGGCCCTGTGCAGAGGGGAGCAGTATTAGCATCACCGCTAATACCCTATACATGGGGTGCACAGACTGGGCGGTGCAAGATTTTTCAGGGGGGGCACAACGGTTACAGAGGTCCCGCGCTCTTTCCCAAGGCATTTAAATTAAATGCCGGGGGACCGCGCGAGACCTCTGAAACTCACTTACCTTGGCTTCGAGCGACGCACCGTCATGGCAACGCGGCATCAAATGACGCAGTGGGGTCACGTGACATCACGTTACCATGGAAATGTGACGCCACATGACCCCGTGGCGTCATTTTGATAACGGAGCCAAGGTAATGGGAGTGGGGGGGGGGGGCACGTAGGGGAGCGCAGGGGGAAAAGTTTGCGCACCCCTGCCCTATACCACCTCACATCCTGCTGGCTTTCTGCATTACTGTTACAATCATTAACTAAACATAAATAATATAATGCTATCTGCGTAAATATAGACACAAGAAAAGGTGATACAAGAAGCTAACCTAAGAAGATGGTTTGAATGCATACAGGGACAAAGTGAAGTGGATATCATTACCAAGAGTACAACAGACTAGAGAAAAAACTAGTGTAACACATGTAGTAATGCATACTTATGACAGGAAGATAGCATTCTTTGTAGCAAGGCCTTGGAATAACAAACACATATATATTTATATAGAACACACACACAGGGCTCGAAAAATGTCCCCTACTTGCAGCGGAGGTGCAGGGGGTGACTCGTCGATCACGGCTGACGGAGCAGGAAAGACCATGACTCCTGCAGAATATCGAAAGCAGAGCTGTCAATTGCAGCGCTGCATCCCGAAGTTGCACCCCACAATGCCTTGTAGGGCACTACGCAAGGCTTTATGGGGCGACACTTCGGGAAGCGGCGCTATGATTAATATCTCTGCATGTCTTTGTTTTTCATTTGATTCTTAAGTGTGTGGGATGAGCTGCAGATTTCAACTACCGAGAGGAGATATTCTAAAGGCATGGAAGAACGAATTGGAATGACTGGAATGTATGCTCCATACCATTTGATATTTAGTGTACATACCCTCCAACTGTACCTATTTAGCATGTACCCTACATGTGTTTGGTTCTTCTAAGATCAGCTGTACCTATTCAACAAAGTAGTTTTTTGCTGTCAGCTGCACCTGTCTGGGGATTTCTTTAGGAATTGTTTGCAAGTACCTCAATGCAGAATGAGTTTAGGACAGTGTTTTTTTTAACCAGGTTCCTAGGAGCCCTTGGGTTCCCCGAGCTTCCCTGCAATTTTCAGGCCATTTGAAAGCTGGATCAAATACAGAAGAATTTACAATGCCTCTCAGACGCGTTATTACAGAGGGTTGGTGGTTTCTGACAATGCATCTGATCTCAGACACGCTGTTAGAGAGGGTTGGGGGTCCTTACAATGGATCTGATCTCAGGTACACTATTAGAGAGGGTAGGGGTTCGATACAATGCATCTGATCTCTGACGTGCTATTAGAGAGGGTTGGGGTTCCTTACAATGCATCTGATCTCGGACGTGCTATTAGAGAGGGTTGGGGTTCCTTACAATGCATCTGATCTCGGATGTGCTATTAGAGAGGGTTGGGGTTCCTTACAATGCATCTGATCTCGGACGTGCTATTAGAGAGGGTTGGGGTTCCTTACAATGCATTTGATCTCAGACGCGCAATTACAGAGGGTTGTGATTCATTACAATGCGTCTGATCTCACACGCGTGTAGCCAAGTACCCCATGGCTACTAATTTCTCTGGCCCCCCATCCCCGTAAATCCCAGTAAAGAGAGGGGCAGTGTTGGGAGTAAATCCTTCAGGGCCTGGTTATGTTATTGTATAGGATGTTAGTTAATACAGTTCAGGATTAGCCTGGTATTACAGGGGCATATGCCTGCACCATTTGTGCTCCAAAATATCATTGACCGCTACGAATAGAGCCAAGAAGACAAAGAACTGAAGATCAGGCATGGTCTACGATTTGACACAATGCCCGAGAAACGCGTTGCAGACTAGTTGGGACCAGGGATAAAATCGGTGTCCCCTGAAACTCTGATATTTCACTCAAGCTCTGCTACCAATTTAAAAATCAGCAGCAAAAATACAAAAAATAAAATAAAAAATGAAACTCAAATAACCTGACATTTCTGAGAAATCCACTAAAGATGAGCAAATGCAGAAGGAGAGTTGTACATCTCAAGAGCACAGTTTCAGTGGTCTCATTCACTGCAAGTGCCCATTTATCCCACCAGCTGGGGCATCATTTCATATTTTCTGAACTGGGAGTAGAGGTGGGCCAATATTTGGGGTAGATTAGGACCCGCAGTGGATCGGCCGGATCCTTTGAGCCGCGGACCTCAGCGGATCCATCTGAAAAAGGCTGCTTCGCGTTTTTGCAGATTTGAAAATTATTATTACCAATACACACCGCGGGCTCCGCCATCTGTGTACGGATTTGTAGAATCCGATCCTTGGATTCAGCAGTCCGCCGACGGAGTGCTGAATCCGCCGCCGGAGTGCTGAATCCGCCGACGGAGTGCTGCATCCGCCGACGGAGTGCTGAATCCGCCGACTGAGTGCTGAATCCGCCGACTGAGTGCTGAATCCGCCGACTGAGTGCTGAATCCGCCGACGGAGTGCTGAATCCGCCGATGGAGTGCTGAATCCGCCGCCGGAGTGCTGAATCCGCCGACGGAGTGCTGAATCCGCCGACGGAGTGCTGAATCCGCGGATTGGATTCTACAAATCCGTCCACGGGTTGGATCCAATGGCGGATTTTGATGAATCCGGGCGGATTTAAAAAATTGCCCCAAATCCGTTTGCGGATTTTACACTGTGAAGCGGATTTTGGGGGGTAACTTCAGCGAAAAGCCAGGAAACAGATTTGGACAGATTCTAACTGGGAGCAACCTTTGCGTTGGGAAATCCCAAAATTCAGGGGATGGGGGGAACATTTGTTTCAGGTTTTTTTACTACTTGAGAAAAAACTGTTATAACAAGTCGCCTTAATAGCGCCCGGAATACCAGGATTTGGGATTGTAAGATCTGCAGGGCAGCTTTCGTTAGGTTTATGTTTCTCAGCTGCCCCCATACATCTTAATTAATATTAATGAGGTTTTCCTGAACAACAACGTCATGTATTGTGTGTGATGGGAGTTTATACTCCTGGTATTCAATAACACACTGCTATAGCTTATTATTATTATTATATAACAGGGGAGGCTCAACTCCAGTCCTCAAGCCCCCTAACGGGTCAGGTTTTAAGGATATCCCTGCTTCAGCACAGGTGGCTCAATCAGTCCCTGCTTCAGCACAGGTGGCTCAATCAGAGGCTCAGTCTTCAACTGAGCCTCTGACTGAGCCACCTGTGCTGAAGCTGGGGAAACCTGACCTACTGGGGGGGGGGGGGGAGGGGGTGTGGGGCTTGAAGACTGGCGTTGAGCCCTCCTGTTGTATATGACTGCAAAGCAGGCAGTTCAGAACGGAATTATATTTTTTCCTGCTCATTAGCGCGTTTCTCTTTTGTCGCCCAGGCGGGGACTCTGTTTTCACAATCTTGAATTTATATGGGAGTTGGTCTTTTTGCGGAATGAATGACGTTATGGTGATTGGTGATGAAATGACCCTGCAGCGGCTTCTCCCGCAGTGGCCACAGTGGCGTAGGAACGCAATGGCGCTATATATATATAAACACACATTTGTTTCAAATCGTGGAAAAAATATTCGGACCATATTGCAGAGACCCCTTACATAATATGGGCGCTTAGAAAGTGAGAGGCTTCCTAAAACACATGTATTTTTCTTTGATTAGAAAATGCAGCGAGGTGGTAAATGGACAGGTCCCAGCGCACTCGGGAAGTCTGATCTTCCGTTTATATGGCTCCTTGTCCCCTGAGATACGGAAACACGATCCCTGTCCTCAACAGCTTCTGGGGATAGAGCCTGTGACATGCCCTCCTATCTGCAGCCTGTGGAAAGAGAGGCATGGGCAAGGCTGGCCAGCGGTGGCCAGGGCCGTCTTAACGTATGGGCACGATGGGCAGTTGCCCGGGGGCCACACGCGCCCGGCCCATGCGTGCTCATCAATGCTCTCCCCCCGCCCGGCTCGCTCTTAGGCTGCGGTCCCAGAAATGTCTGTGACACGCGCGCCCGGCGGGGGGGGGGCGCGTGCACAGCGCTAACCGCGATCTGCGGTAGCTTGCGACGGGAGGGGGCGTGGTCGGGGATTTGCGGGGCGTGGCCATCACGTCACGCGGCTGGTTCGCCCTCATTGGGTGAGCCGGCGGTGGGGTGCGTGGCCACGCCTCTGTCGCAAGGTTTGAACTTAATTTGATTGAGTTGGAAAAAACCTTGCAGCACGGCGCGGCTGCACCTTCACCGTGACGGTGCGTACTGGGCCCAGCCCCATTGAGGGGCGCAGCTTACACGCACAGCGCACGCCGCGCCGTGCGCACAGGCTGTTACTGGGACCGCAGCCTGAGATTGCCAGGTGTCCGGTATTTGCTTCCCCTGGCCGGTAAAGGACATGGGATAGAGAAGGGCTGCTGCTGCTAGGGGGCTGGGCAGCTTCTGATTGGTTGCTGCAGTGTAATTCAGCCAATCGGGAGGTGGCAGGAGCCTGGGGGGTGGGGCCAAAGAGCGGAGGAAAAGCATGCAGCAGAGAGGTGAGGCTGTGTGTGTGTGTCTCTGTGTGTCTGTGTCTGTCCTGCCTGTGTGTCTGTCCTGCCTGTGTGTCTGTGTCTGTCCTGCCTGTGTCTCAGTGTGTGTCTCTGTGTCTCAGTGTCATGCCTGTGTGTCTCAGTGTGTCTGTCTATCTGTGTCCTGTCTGTATATGTGTGTGTGTGTATATGTGTGTTTCTCAGTGTGTCTCAGTGTCCTACCTGTGTGTGTGTGTCTCAGTGTGTGTCTGTCTATCTGTGTCCTGTCTGTGTGTGTGTCTCAGTGTGTGTCTGTCTATCTGTGTCCTGTCTGTGTGTGTGTCTCAGTGTGTGTCTGTCTATCTGTGTCCTGTCTGTATATGTGTGTGTCTATCTGTGTCCTGTCTGTCTATCTGTGTGTATCTGTGTGTGAGTGTATGTGTGTCTCAGTGTGTCTGTCTTTCTGTCTGTGTCCTGTGTCCTGTCTGTATATGTGTGCCTCAGTGTGTGTGTTTGAGTGAGTGTGTGAGTGAGTGAATGTCTCAGTGTGTGCGTGTGTGCGTGTGTGTGTGGTGACAGACAGTACATACAGTACTGGCAACTTTGTTTAATTGCTCACTCACCCTTACTTTTCTTTTACTATACTAACAGTCTTCCCATTTTCAAGATCTACTAAAATTAACCACCATTGTTAATTCTCAGAAAGGCTCCATAACTCAGCTCTCATCACAGCAGCATTGCAATCTCTGCAGCACCTTCTTCTACTTACAGATCATCCCCAGGAAGGCAGAGCAGGTTACTTATTCAATGGCATGATTTAATATGCAATTTAAAGCTGGATTTTGAAGTCTAAATTTGAAAGCTACTGTACTGATAATGACAGGGAGATGGGGGGGTAGGGCGGGTGAGAGGATGAAGGGGGGGGGGGGTGAGATGATGGGGGTGAGAGGGTGAGAGGACAAGGGGGATGAAAGGACAAGGGGGGAGAGGGAGAGAATGAGGAGGGGGTGCAACAATCTTGGAATTTGTGAGAGGAGCAGTAAGATTAGTATTGCTGCCATGTACAGTATGACTGCAGGTCAGTTATTTATAAATGATCTGACCATTACGTGATTTGTTCTAAATTTCACTCCAAGCATGCACCAATTTGCACCATTTCATATTCTATTTCCTAAAACAATCCTCGGAAGGGCGCTCTCTCCCAAGACCCCTCCCCATATTTTTAACAAAATAGAATATAAATTGGTGCAAATTGGTGAATACATGGTGTGAAAATTAGAACAAATGACATAACAGTCAGGTCATTTATAAATAACATTCTTCCCCACCAACGATTCTCGAGTGCGTCGCACCTTTCACCATTGTGTCCAGTATTTTGTGACAAGCCACCTGGCAACCCTACTCGCTCTCCCTCCACCCGGCATCATGGCTCCGCTCGCTCTCCCCCCGCTTGGCACCCCGGCTCCGCTCGCTCTCCCCCCGCCCGGCACTCCGGCTCCGCTCGCTCTCCGCCTGCCTGGCTCCGCTCGCTCTCCGCCCGCCCGGCACCCCGGCTCTGCTCGCTCTCCGCCCGCCCGCCCGGCACCCCGGCTCTGCTCGCTCTCCGCCCGCCCGGCACCCCGGCTCCGCTCGCTCTCCGCCCGCCCGGCACCCCGGCTCTGCTCGCTCTCTCCCCCCGCCCAGCACCTCGGCTCCACTCGCTCTCCGCCTGCCCAGCACCCCGACTCGCGTCACAACCGCTCGAAGCCTAGCAGTGCAGCACTTCCGGTGACTGCTGCTGCTAGTGAGCGGGTGGGAGGCTGGGAGCGACAGGGCCCCATGCACTGCTTTGCCCGGGGGCCCCTAATGTTGTTAAGATGGCCTTGGCGGTGGCCAACTCCAGTCCTCAAGGGCCACCAACAGGTCAGGTGTTAAGGATATCCCGGCATCAGCAAGGGTGGCTGGGTCGAAGACTGAGCCACTGATTGAGCCACCAGTGCTGAAGCAGGGGACTGATTGAGCCACCTGTGCTGAAGCAAGGATATCCTGAAAACCTGACCTGTTTGGGTGACGACTTGAGACTGGAGTTGGCCGTCCCTGGGTTAAACTGAAACTGTAGGTCTGTTGTCACTGTGAGTCCTGCAGTCTGGAGAGGTGTAACCCCCTTCGCTGCCCTAAAGGGCGTGTAAAACATTGCAAAGGCGTTTTCGTAGTAACCCTCAGGGTATTTACACAAATGCTGCACTCTCCCCTCCCCCTCACACCCCCATATAGGAGTTTAAATCCTATAATGTTAGTATTGTGCCCCCTGAGAAGGTCATGTTTTGTGTTAAAAAAAATAAAATCATGATTTTCTTAATCTCTACTGAACGGGCTCTGGGGAGGGCTCCACTTGAACTTAATTCAAATGCCCCCTGAAAAACGAGCTGCGAATGTTACCTTCTTGTCAGGGAAGCATTAAAGCTGCAGACCAAGCAATGTCCTACATGTGGTTTTTTTAAATAAATCAGTTCTGTACTGTGAGAAAATACTTGTAGCATTTTTTTTTTTTAAAACAACAACTCTGAGCGACATTTTTTAATGTATTATAATTTATGTATGTGTAACGGGTATTCCCCCACCCAATCGCAGATTATAGGGTGGGTGCGGAGAACATACAGTGTTACCTGCGGGTGGTGCTTAAGCTGTTGGCTCACAGGAGGGCTGAGCTTCCGCCAATGGGAAACCTGGGGCATTTATGATACTTTGAGAAACCACTTACTCGGTGCAGCGCCTCCACCTGCGATGGTTCCTAGCAGAGCAGGAATTGTTCCTCGCAGGACATCATACAATAACCATATACACGTATGTGAGATAACCAAATACCTTTTACTTTGGAGCATAAGAAACACATATATCATCACACTGAATATAACAGGTGTCCCTCTCTAGAGAAGACACTAACCACTGCTTCTCACACAACGCTAACACTATCTTTCGCCACGGCGGACGCCACCACTTTATGCGCCACGGCGGACGCTAACACTTTATGCGCCACGGCGGACACGAACACTTTATGCGCCACGGCGGACGCAAACACTTTATGCGCCATGGCGGACGCTAACACTTTATGCGCCACGGCGGACGCTAACACTTTATGCGCCACGGCGGACGCTAACACTTCCACAGAATGATCCCACCCCGTGTCCAGTAACCCCAACCCAATGTCTCGCACTCCCAAGTCATATACCAGTGTGTGTGTGTGTGACTGCGCAGCCACTATGTCGGGTGATAGGCCTTGTTGGTGCACGTGAGGTTATGGGTTACAGTGCTCGGACCTGCAGCGGACTTCACAAAGAATCAAGGCGAACCCCCGCACGATATCCGTGATCCACCGCAGGATGATCCATCAGAGGCGATCTCTCTCTGATAATAGTCCAGCTCTCCCAGCCAGACACACAATGTTTGTTGCACTCTATAACAAATAGCTAATGGGGCAGAGTCCCTAACCTTGGGCCTGTCCCTACAACACTCCACTAGGGTGACTCAGGGCTATCTGGGGCCTAGGGGAATTGCTGGCCTAGTGCAGGGAGTCACTGACTCTTGCACCCTACCTCCATCCCCTAGCTGCTCCGGTCACCAACTAACGTGCTGCCAGCCCGCGAAATGTATCTAAATCTCCCTTGCAGGGAGATTCTTCAGCCCTATTGGCTCCCTGGCGTCACGGGGGCACTGCTGAGGCTCATGGGACTTGTAGTCCCTTCCAAGAGCCTTCCCTGGTAGGTTAGAGTTCCTGCGCTTGTCCTGCGCATGCGCGAACCTCCCCGCCTGTCCCCGAGCCGAAATTCCTTCTGCGCATGCGTGCGCAATCCCCTATGGCGGCGCCATGCACCGGGACCCGACCAAGCCCTGACAACGCGTCCGCACGCGTTCCTGGCAACCGGCCGCCTGCACAAGAGCCGCGCTATGCGCGCACGCCCCCGCACCGCCCCACAAGCGGCTCTACCCTCCCTATCGCCGCGGTGAGTGTCCCGAGGGGGGGGGGGTGGGGGCAGCAACGGCTCGGGGGACCTGGCTACATATGTATGTATGTATGTCTTTATTTATATAGCGCCGTTAATGTACATAGCGCTTCACAGTAGTAATACAAGTGGTAATCAAATAAATAACAGATAATATAAATAACAGATCATGGGAATAAGTGCTTCAGACATAAAAGTAACATTAAGGAAGAGGAGTCTGTGCTCCGGGGAGCTTACAGTCTAATTGGTAGGGAGAACGTACAGAGACAGTAGGAGGGAATTCAGGTAAGTGCGTCTGCAGGGGCCCAAGCTTTATGTATCATGTGTTCAGAATATCCACAGTGCTATTCATATGCTTCTTTAAGCAAGTGTGTCTTAAGGTGGGTCTTAAAGGTGGATAGAGAGGGTGCTAGTCGGGTATTGAGGGGAAGGGCATTCCAGAGGTGCGGGGCAGTAAGTGAAAAAGTTTAAGGCGGGAAGAGGGCTTTAGATACAAAGGGGGTAGAAAGAAGACATCCTTGAGAAGAACGCAAGAGTCGGGATGGTGTATAACGAGAAATTAGGGCTGAGATGTAAGGAGGGGCAGAAGAGAGTAAAGCTTTAAAAGTGAGGAGGAGAATCGAGTGTGAGATGCGGGATTTGATCAGAAGCCAGGAGAGGGATTTCAGGAGGTGAGATGCGGAGACAGATTTAGGAAATAGCAGAGCGATTCTGGCAGCAGCGTTTAGGATAGATTGTAGGGGAGACAGGTGAGAGGCAGGAAGGCCGGACAGCAGGAGGTTACAGTACTCAAGACTGGAGAGAATGAGGGCCTGAGTCAGAGTTTTAGCAGTCGAGCAACAGAGGAACGGGCGTATCTTAGTGATATTGCGGAGGAAAAAGCAACAGGTTTTACAAACGTTTTGAATGTGAGAGGAGAATGTGAGAGAGGAGTCCAGTGTGACCCCTAAGCAGCGTGCTTGGGCTACTGGGTGAATGATCGTACTTCCAACAGAAATGTGGAAGGAGGTAGTAGGGCCAGATTTGGGAGGAAGTATGAGGAGTTCTGTTTTTGCCATGTTGAGTTTAAGGCGACGGAGGGCCAACCAGGATGATATAGCAGAGAGACATTCAGAAACTTTGGTTTGTACAGCAGGTGTAAGGTCGGGTGTTGAAAAGTAAATTTGTGGGTCGTCAGCATAGAGGTGATATTTAAACCCAAGAGATATTATTAGGTCACCTAGAGAGAGTGTGTACAGAGAAAAGAGAAGAGGTCCCAGGACAGAGCCCTGGGGTACCCCCACAGAGAGATCAATAGAGGAGGTGGTGTTAGCAGAAGAGACACTGAAAGTACAAGGGGAGAGGTAAGAGGAGATCCAGGATAGAGCTTTGTTCTGAATACCAAGAGTATGGAGAATGTGAAGGAGAAGAGGGTGATCCACGGTGTCAAATGCTGAGGAGAGGTCGAGTAATATGAGCAGAGTCTAATGACCTCTGTCTTTGGCAGCATGGAGGTCATCAGTTTTTTTTACCGAGGGGGCTGTTTCCGTGGAGTGAGCAGTGCGGAAGCCAGATTGTAGAAGGTCTAGGAGAGAATAGGTGTTGAGAAAATGAAGCAAGTAAGAGAATACAGGACGTTCAAGGAGTTTAGAGGCAAAAGGCTGGAGGGAGACAGGTCGATAGTTAGACGGACAGGTAGGGTCAAGCTTGCTGTTTTTGAGTAATGGTATAACTGTTGCATGTTTGAAGGAGGAGGGTAAGGTACCAGAGTAGAGGGAGGAGTTAAAAATGTGTGTGAGCGTAGGGATTATAGTAGGACCAAGAGGTTTAAGGAGATGGGAGGGAATGGGGTCAAGAGGGCAAGTGGTAGAGGAAGAAGAGGAGATCAACAGTGATACATCCTCCTCTGAGACCGTGGAAAAAGAGTCAAGGAAGGCTGGAAGAGAGTTAGGAAGAGGTGTAGAATGGGAGGAAGAAACAGACGGGATGTTCTGACGTATGGATTCCACCTTTTTCTTAAAATAGTCAGCAAAGTCTTGAGTGGAGATGGAGGAAGAAGAGGCAGCTGCGGGTGGTTTGAGTAGAGCGTCAAAGACAGAGAAGAGTCGGCGTGGGTTCGACTTGTGCGTGTTGATTAGTGAAGAAAAGTAGGCTTGTTTAGCTTGCGAGAGGGCAGAGTTGAGACAGGATAGCATAAATTTGTAGTGAAGGAAGTCTGCGAGAGTATGAGATTTCCTCCAGAGGCGTTCAGAGGAACGAGTGGAGGAACGTAGCATGCGCGTGTGGGAATTTAGCCAGGGTCTGGGATTAGAAGGGCAAGGATGGCAAAGAGAAAGCAGGGCATGTAGATCAAGAGAGGAGCATAAGGCAGAGTTGTAGTTCCTGACCAGGTTGTCAGGTTCTGTAGCAGAGCTGGGAGAGGAGAGGGAGGAGCGTAAAGTGGACTCAAAGTCAGGGGGTAGATGGAGTTGGGGAAGGGGAGAAGCGAGATAGAGAGAATGAGATAAGGTGATGGTCAGAGAGAGGAAAGGGGGAAATGGAGAAGTCAGAGAGATGTTTTTAGTGAAAACCAGGTCGAGGTAGTGGCCTCCTTGTGGGTGCTGGCTGCAGTCCACTGTTGAAGGCCAAAAGAAGAGGTTAGAGAGAGAAAGCGTGAAGCACAAGGGAGAGAGGGGTCATCAATGTGGCAATTGAAGTCCCCAATGAGAAGAACAGGGGAGTCTGAGGAGAGAAAGAAAGAGAGCTAGGATTCAAAGTGAGAGAGAAAGGCAGAAGGGGAATGAGTAGAGGAAGGTGGGCGATAGATGACTGCCACGTGGACAGGGAGAGGAGAAAAGATCTGGACTGTGTGATCCTCAAAAAGGAGGGAAAAGCAAGAGAGGGAGGAATAGGAAGGGTTCGATAACGGCAGAGAGAGGAGAGCAGGAGCCCCACACCTCCACCCCTGCCATCAGGGCGCGGAGTGTGGGAGAAAGGAAGGCCACCATAAGAGAGGGCAGCTTCCAGAGCAGAGTCAGACTGAGTGAGCCAGGTCTCAGTTATAGCAAATAGGAGCAGAGTGTGAGAGAGAACGAAGTCATGCACAGAGAGTGTAACAAGTATTTTTTGTTTCTATAGCAACCATTTATAAAGCCAAATCCCCTTCCTCTCCTGAAACAGGAGGCTCTGGCATGCCCCTTTTTGAGCCCTGCAATGTCTCTATCAGTGTACCAATTGTATATAGTGAATGTCTGATCACATGATCTTCCCACAGAACTCTGCATCTTTGGTCCTCTTCTGCTGCACTGACAGCCATTTAGTGAACCCCCGAGCCGAATCGTCGCTGATCGATAATAGGAGAACGGATCAATCAGCAACTTAGTTAATTACTTATTCTGTGGATTGTATTGATGCACAGCTTGGACTTCTGCTTTAAGCCCCATTCGTTTAAATAGCACAGAGATCATGGTTTCAGAGACTATGCTGGGGGTTCTCAACTCCAACCCTCAAGACCCCCTCAACAGGTCAAGTTTTCAGGATATCCCTGCTTCAGCACAGGTGGCTCAATGACTGAGCCACCTGTGCTGAAGCAGGCTCTTCGACTGAGCCACCTGTGCTGAAGCAGGCTCTTCGACTGAGCCACCTGTGCTGAAGCTGGGATATCCTGAAAACCTGACCTGTTGTAGGGGGTCTTGAGGGCTGGAGTTGCCTATGGAATAAGAGCGGCCTTTGAGAGTTAGGTTAGAATGCCGCTTTAAAAAAATAAATATTCTCCACACATCGCTTCCTTATTAAAGACTATTGGGTCACATCTCTCATCTTCAGCAAATGTCAAATGTTGTGTGCGGGTTAATAAAGGACAGAGCAGATCATTCGGTTTGCTTGGGTTGTGTAGCCTACGCTGATAGAATTAAGCTCTCATATGACACATCCCATGAGCGCAGAGTCACGGCTGATACAGTGCAGGCACGTGCCATTATTACTAATACTAATTACCACAGGCTCAGGTTACCGCATACTCCCAGGAAAGGAGTGCTTTTTTTTTTATTTTTTATAGGGACACGGGGGTTATACTTGGTTGGGCAAAACAAATTCCAATAAAAATAAAATGTATTAAAAAATTATATATATATATATTTGCTACAGATAGATTGAAGGCACCGTGCGTCACTGAGCAGTGACAGGGGTCCTATACTTCAAGCTATAAAAATAAATTAGCCATTAAATCAGAAATCCCGCCTGCTAGATGTCATTATTTTTTTATGTAGTGTACTTATTTCTTTTTTACGGTATTGGAACGAGGGGGTCATTCGGAGCGGAAACGCGTTATTTTAAGCTCGGGGCCCTCTGCTTCCCAAAATACTTCCCTGTTTAGTTTTCAGATGTACACTTTGATAAAGGGCATTTGAGCGCGAAACATGTCTGTGTGTACTTTTTGTGTGTCCACGTTATGGGGCCGCCGTGTGACCCCTGCCTTGATTAGTGCTCCGTTCTTCCATCTTTGCTACCTGTTTAGTGATCAGTGTTTACGCTCCATCCAGGGAAATTAAAATGGCTGCCAAATAGCGCGAGCCGACAGGAAGCTGCAACCAGGGTTTCCAGGTGGCTTCTCCAAAAATACGCAACGATGAAAGGTGCGATGCGCTCGAGACGCACACACGCACGCACCTCATGCAGTTTCCTCCTCTCCTTGGCGTCACCCCCATGCTCCTAACACCTCCTCCTGATTGGCTGCTACCCAGCCCCCTAGCAACAGCCCTGCTCTCTCCCTGCTCTGGGAAATCCCTTGCCCCCCCCCCCCCAAGCCGGTCAGGTCACTGTGTCCAGAGAGGTAATGCCGGACACATACATGTCCAGTATTACCTCTCATTTTTAGTGGACAGTGTCTGGGTTCAACATTGGACACCTGGCAACCCTAGTGGCAACATCATTATTTGCAGCTTCCTATTGGACAGCCTTTTAAATGACCCAAGGAAACATCATTATTTGCAGCTTCCTATTGGACAGCCTTTTAAATGACCCAAGGAAACATCATTATTTGCAGCTTCCTATTGGACAGCCTTTTAAATGACCCAAGGAAACATCATTATTTGCAGCTTCCTATTGGACAGCCTTTTAAATGACCCACGGAAACACCATTAAGTATCTCAGGAACCGGAGGGCAGGAGATTTCCTAAGATAAAAACAGCACAGGATTGCTGCCTTAACCTCTAGGGACGGACCTTCCTCTTGTATGCGCGTTACCGCGTCACGGCACGCGACTGCTCCTCAACGGTTAAAGGAATGCTGGCTGCCATTAAAAACATGGTCTCGGACATAATCTGTCAAAGTACTTGACAGCCATTCTGCCCTGCTAAAAGATTTGGGGAATTGTTAACAAGCCGGCAGGTAACATCGGAGGAAGGCTCCGGCCTACCGCATAGAAAATGTCGCACACAGTGCGGAGCATCTTTTTGAAGCTTTACACACAGTTTTATCAGTGTGTCTCGTGTGCCAGGGAAGAGATGCTATGCTGCCCCAACATTAACTACGTTGATACTAGAGAATGGATAAAAGATATAAGTACACCAGCACACTATACCTGAAGATAACATCTGACATCTACAGTATATAGAAAATCATATAGAATATGTTAACCCATCAACATAACGGGGAGCAAAAATGGAGAAGGCAGCAGGAGGTATGAATATACGGTATGAATATACTGTAGCGTCCCTAAATTTACACCTCTGAAACGGTCTCCATTTTGTAACCGTGATGTATTTATATTTTAGATGATTTCCTATGTTAATGTGAAATTGCATCTTTAAATAAAATGTGCTTGTATCCTTTATACATTTTGTACAGGGGGTTCATCATTGGGTATTTCTCTGGAAAATTTCCAGCACCTTCTGGATTTCTTTCCCCCCCCCCAATTATATATTACTTTTCCTTGTTTAGATAGGCCCCTTATTGTATTCTAGATAATGACCCCATTTAAAACTACTACCCTATTTCCTCGCCCAAATAAATTCCTAGTTTTTAAGCATTGCAACTGTATCAGGGAGACTCTGTTGTTTGCCGTTTCCACTCCCAGAATCCCTCTCTCACCCTCACCACTCATTGGCTTCTCCCTGCCAAGTGAAAACGGAGACATTACCAGGCGGAGGTGAAGTCGTCAGCTGATCCTAACCGCCATTTTCTGATATCCCATTTAGCAGGAATTATCAGGAATTTTCCACTTTTCAGAAATTTAAAAATGTATGGATTTTTAAATGCCCCCTGCGCTGTGGTGTGAACTAACCTAACATTTAATAATGTATACATTTTACACAGGACAGGATAAACAAGACCTGCTAACGCAGCTATTATCTTCAATAGAATTCAATGATTTCAACAGTCCATTTTAGGGGGGGAGGTGAGGGAGAGGCGGGTGAGTGGGAAGGGAGCACTAGCTGAAATCGTCCCTGTAATTCAGACTAAATATGAAAGATGCAATACCCGCTACCCAGAATTTGAGCCTAGACATTGCTTGTTTTCCAGGAGCCTCCGGCATAGCTAATGACCTGCGATAGAACAAGATGGCCGCCAACGATTTTACTACTTCCAGGTCGATGCAACTCAATCTGACCAAAACCAGAAGCCACCCTGGTTCCTGATATAAGTGAGAGCACCGAGCGATCTCCTCTAAGTGTGGCGCACTTTCCCCACCCTATGGAAGATATGGCAACTACGGTGTGTGTGGTGCGTTACCTGTGGCTCACAGAAGACCTGAACCTCTGCCGCTGGGAGCCTGGGGTGTTCCTGATTCTTATGGTGATAGCGCCTCCACCTGCAAGGGATCCCGACTTGGAGGGATGGACCCTTACAGGAACAATACTAATGATACACGCACACAAATATATGCTAACAACCTTTACTGAACACAACAGGTACCCTGTACCACACAGTAATACAGCCCCAAATCTGATACCAACAGTGAGTGACCCCAGAGTACATTGGGTGCCAGGCACCTGATGTCCCTTTCCCAATGTCAAGGCCCACCCAATGTGTTGGAGATTGCGCTATCCCGTGGCTGTGCCGGCATGGATAATATCACCTTACCGTCTTTACCGCATAGCTGGTCTGGACCTGGGCCACAGGCCGCAGTCACCGCGTGGCGTGTCACGGTGCTGTACCTGATTATATGCAGATACTGGGGGAAAGGTCTCCGACTAGGGGCTTTCCCTATAGCAGCCACAAGCTACAGTGAGTCGGGGCCTAACTGGGGCCTAAGGGGGAAGATCTGGCCTAGTCCAGGGGAGCACTGCTCCCTGGACACTACCTGCTCCTCAGAGGTCCCTCTTCCGACTGGCGTGGCCCTCACAGCGTGCGAAATTTATCTCTTTTTCCAGCAGGGATGTTCCAGAGCCCTATTGGCTAGAATGCGCCATGTGACCCTGATCCCTGAGGCTCACGGGACATGTAGTCCCCGTATAGAGCCTTTCCTAGGGGCCGCTGCTTCGTGAGCTTGCACTGCCCATGCGCGACTTTCCTCAAGATGGCGGCCCCCTTTACCGGGAGCAGCCGGGAGCCCGCCGCAACAGCCCCCAGCCTTCCGCACTACAGCGGAGTAAAGGGAAAGGGGACCCAGGGGGAACCCAGCTACATATGCATGGGAAAAACAAACTTGCATCTGAAGAAAGAAACGGTACAATACAGTATGTAAGAACGTATTTTTCCAATGAGGAAAGGTGCTGCTTCATATAACACACTTATTGCCAGATAACCCGTCCTGACTGAATCATTTCTTGAACAATTAAAAAAAATTAAAAAAAGGCGCAAATGTTATGTCAATGTCTGAGCATCCTGCAGGAAGCCTTGTGCTGCTCTTTATAGTGGGTGTTACTGCAAAGGTCTGGTCCTGGGAGACGGGTGTGTCCGAATGGAAAAGTTTACTCTGTCTGTACTGAAAGCTGCGGACTGACCTGTGTAATAACCAGTGGGAATTCAGACGGGTATCTCAGCCTTCTACAGCAAAATGCACTTAGCAAGATGGACGTTATTACAATGCCTAACATTAGCTTTACAACGTGTGTGTGTGTGTGTGTGTGTGTGTGTGTGTGTGTGTGTGTGTGTGTGTGTGTGTGTGTGTGTGTGTGTGTGTGTGTGTGTGTGTGTGTGTGTGTGTGTGTGTGTGTGTGTGTGTGTGTGTGTGTAAATCTACAGTATAGAATTATTGTAAGGAGTGCGTGCTCCATAGTATTAAAAAGTATATACAATTTAATGGATGTCAAAAATAAGAGACACTCACAAGGATAGAGTTAAAATTATTCTTATAATCACCAGCCGAAGAGAAATTATTCAGTTTGGACATCAATATGAGAATCCTTTTAACTCTATCCCTGAGTGTAGGTCTTATTTTTGGCATTCATTAAATTGTATATAGTTTTTTACACTATGGAGCACGCACTTTTAACTCTTGTTTTATAGATCTGGTTTTTGGTTGGGTTCATCCCGCAAGAAGCGGCTTGAGTCTGCTATATGTAAGGACATTTTTCAAGTGTAGCCGGGTCACCATCTTACCTCCGGGCTGCGCGAGAGGAGGACGGCTCTGTGGAAGGTTGCGGGTGGCGCCGGGGGGGGGGGGGGGGCGGAGGAAAGGGGGCGAGCAGGTCGCCGGAGCTCCGCAGTGGTACCTAATAGAGGGCGCCGCTATCTTTGCTCCGTTACGCATGCGCATTGAAGCCGCGCATGCGCAGTGCCAGATAGTACCGAGGCTCATAGGAAATGCCTAGGAAGGGAGTACAATTCCCAGCAGCCCCAGGGCTGCAGATCACATGGCACGAACGGCCAATAGGGCCCTTAGGATCTCGTCGCGAAGCAGGAGATACATTTTGCACACTTGGGGACACGCAGGAGTCAGGATCCGGACAAGGAGGGTAAAGGTAATGTACAGGGATCAGTGCTCCACTGGACTAGGCTAGATTCCCCCCTTAGGTCCAAGATAGACCCCCGATTCATTGTAGATGGTATATACTGAAGGGGAAAGGCCTTGAGATAGGGACCCTTTCCCAGTAGTGTTTCAGTGAGGGATATCAGCAGCAGGACATTGCATCTAATGGTGATGTGTGGACTGAAGCCTACGAGCAGAATAAGGCCACAGCATCAGAGACTCTGTTACAGGGGTACAATCCAGCTGGAGGCCCCTCCAGAGGCATCGGCCTAAGGATCATCACAGCAGAGGAACCAGTGGAGCGCGGTACAGAATCACGTCGCGGACCCACAGAGTTCTTTGCTTGTTAACCTGGTCTGGACGGAGACCAGGGAGGTATTATCCACGTGCACCAACGGGCCCCAACACACAAAAGGAAGCGTGCTATCCCACGCATACTCTTTGGGGGAGGGACTGGCCTGTGGAAACTACGGAGTTAAGTGCCCAGGCACTGTAGGATTTTTGGGGTTCCACCGGGAGGTGTTATTAGTTGGGGAAGGCCTTGCAGGGCCGTGTTATGTTGGATGCTGTATGTGCTATATGTGTTTAGTAAACACTGTTATAATATACCTGTGTGTCATTATTGTGTATATTGGTTCCGGTGAGGGGCTCCTCCCACTACACTGGGATCCCCCGCCGGTGGAGGCGCTGCACCGAGACGATATGTATACCCCAGGCTCCCAGTGGCGGAGGCTTAGGTCCTATGTGAACCAACAGGTAGTATAAAAAGGCCTTTTCACTTGAGAAAGACCTACTGAGGTCGAAACGGTCGTTGGGTATGGCGCAATAAATTTGAACTTTTGAAAAATCCGTGGAGCGCTGGATCCTTCCTTTTTATAGTTCAAGTCTGGATGATTACAACAGGTATCCCTTTTGAACCAGCAGCACCGGTAATACTGATATGTATATTATTTATGGTGTGCAGCATATCATTGTTTTTTAACCAACAGGTAGTGGCAGCACCAGTAGCCTTCTTGTTTAGGGGGGAAACGGGGCTTCACAAGTAACACCTTTCTTACTGCTTGCTATTGGTTTAGGTATTGGATGCAGCACTATCACTTGTCAATATTCAGTTGCATTCTATTATGTGCTTGTAACCTATCACTGTAATTCTATGAATGTTACTGGTGTACTTAATATGATACAATGAATTGTGATTCACATTACTATTTAGTTCATTATGACAACCTGGCACTATTTACATTATCTTGTTGTGCACACACACGCACGCACACACGCACACACACACACACACACACACAAGTTGGAATATACATCTCTTATTGGGAAATAAAGCAATAAGACCAGATTGCATGGCGCACCCCCCAAACCCAGCAGCAATTGAACCTACAAGCCTGCGCCTTCAAAAACCCCACACTAACCTCTCTAAGCTGCACTTCATTTGCCACCATTTCTTATCTGCCGTCTTTAAAATTCAAGGTATTTTTCAAATTCAGGCAGAAAGCCTAACTCCCAATCACACAGTATAATACTACAAGTACAATATGCAGCGCACTGACACAGCGATTGTGGCCCAATAAACAGTTTTTCACAATGTAGAAATATCACAGTGAGCAAAAAAAAAATTATTAAATAAATAAACCTTAATCCTTTTGCAGCCAGAGAGGCCTGTGGTTTAGCATTAACCCTCTGCATGCCCCATGCTGCTTGGGGCAACTTCATGTTTACCCTTTAAGTGCCGGAGTGTCCTGCCGCCTACATGCTCACAGACCTTTTGGGCACACAAAGGGTTAAAGGGAACCTTTCACTTGTGCTTCCGAGTAAATGTTGCTATACATTAAAATCTCTACGTGTAGAAGTATTTATTTCCAACGGCCCCTGCGCAATTCTAGTCCTCTGATATTTACTGGCCGGCGGGGCTACCCGTTTGGCAGGCGATCGCGACATATGTCACCCTGCGCAGAAAGGAAGTGGGAAATAAACATGCACATGCGGATTGTAAGGCACACAAACAGTCTTATCACGAGTGAGATTAGATTATTTTTGAAAGGTAATAATAATAAAGTTAACGTTTTTCTTTCTATAACGCCGACCACGTATGCAGCACGGTACATAAAACGTGCAGTCCAATAAAGTCACGGGGAGAGCCCGGCACCGGGATTTGAACTTGGGTCACCTGCTTCAAACGCAGAATTCATAACACTGTGAGTTTGCTCATTTGCATGTCATTACCCAGAATCCCTTGCTGCAGTGGAAGCGTTGTATGCTAACAGATAATGGGGAAAGCACGTTTGCAGAGCTGCCTCAGACATGTGAATGTGCGCACATGTGGTATTTTTATTTACTGTTAAAGTAGAAACAATTTGTAAAACAAGATGCAAAGCCCCTAATGATTAAATGCTGATACTCTCTTCTGGTATAAATGAAGCACGGTCCCAAGCAGAGGCTGCCAAACATACCCAGGTACACATGTACCTTTCCTTTGTCTGGTCCCATTGTCTATCTCCCCCGCCCCTTTAAACCACACACACACACACACACACACACACACACTAGGTTATTTATAACCAGTGGCTGTAAAAAGATCTCCCAGCAAGTCAATACAACTCCAATGTAAGTTACAGTGGGGATGAGCAGAAACGCAGAACATTAATCCCTTCAGTGCTGGCCCCAGAGGCAGAAGTGGTAGATATTGTAGTGGGGTCACAAAAGGAGAAACAGGGTGGAGATGGGGAATAAGGATATTTTCTATGGTTTTACAATAATACCCAGTTACACACGTGTGTACTGTATATAGATATAGATATAGAGAGAGACACCAGTGGCTCCATGGGCTAACCAAAATGTTGGGCCAATAAAAGAAATTTTTTGGCATATTTATGGTGCCCCTTTGTTATATATTTGTACAGCACCACCCATGTACATAGCGCTTCACAGCCGTAAGAGACGCAACAATACAGTAATTACAAAACACATCGTGGAAATAAGCAATTCAAACACAAAAGTCAACACTAGGAAAAGGAGTCTCTGCCCTGAAGAGCTTACACTCGAAGTGGGAAGAACTTACAGAGACAGTAGGAAGGGGTTTTAAACTATACCACTGGAGCTTCACTGACTAGGATGGCTTTCCCATTCCACAAAGGTCAAAACAGCTGTCTGTGCGTAGGGTTACTGGCTGTGCACTTCTTTAACCCAGGCTGTGCTGCAAAGCTGTGCAATACGGCCGGCATAAGTTTATAGGGGTCCATGTTAAAATGGACATGGAGTAAAAGGGTGACACTGTGTGCTCATTTACTTGTCATTACCCAGAATCCCTGGCAGCAGTGGAAGCACTGTATGCTAAAAGATAATGGGGAAAGGCAGGATGCAGACCTGTCTGAGACGTGACTGTGCCCACAAGGGGTATTTTTATTTGCTACAAAGAGTTATAGAACATTTACTGTTAGGCTGGGGACATGGTACCGCAGCCCGTGCGGACGCGCCCGCACGCTGAGGGAATAGACCCATAAGGCAGTGTTCACGTCCATGTGGCGTGCACGAAATCAGTTCAAACTGATTTCTTGGCGCCACAGGCCGGTCACGTGAGCGGTTCGCCCAATGAGGGCAGACCAGCTCCGTGACGCCCGTAGGCACGCCCCGTCCACCATGGCCAGGGAAAGCACCCGCTTACCTCACTGCCTCCGCGCGCGCGGGCGAAGGCAGCATGGCCCCGGCCTTACACAGTGCTGGAGAGGAAGCTCGCACGACCTGCCGTGGGTAACCTAACTCCCCAAGACAATGCAACGCCAAATCCTTGCCACTGCAAAAGCAGCATCTACAGCATATTAAATGTGTTACAAGCAGAAATCAATGACAGGAAAGGCTTCATACAGCGGTCCATGGAGCGCAGAGCTATGCCTCTCTTTGGCATGACAGGGGTTAATCATACCCCCAGCAAGATTAACACCAGCAACCTTTTTACTGTCAAGGGTGGCTGACAACGGGCCCGGCAGTGAGTGGGGTTAAATAGGACCTCTGGGAGATGAAGAGTTAACCAGTCCCACCCTGCCCCTCAGATCCAGACAGATGTCATCAGCATATATATAATCTATATAGTGTCCCTGGCAGGGAAGTGGTTAACGCCTCTGCACTTACTCTGGCGCTTGGGACATTGCGGCAGGAAAGGGGTTAATTAGGCGTTAGCCTGGCCCTCCACCTCCCAGCTCTGGTGGGACAGCAGGGAGTCACCCCCTGCACCATTCATAGCAGCTGCAAGGAACCCTCTACCTTTCCTTTTAACTGCCGCTGAAAGGGTTAACCCCATCCCAGTACCGATTATACATACAGTATACACCCATTTCCAGATCCCTCTGGGAGTTGAAGGGTTAACTTCCATTAAAGTATCAATATGAGCGAGCCAGTCGCATGCAGACAGCTAAATCATGGCGGGCATGAAGGGTTAACCCCCCTCCCTAAACATTCAAACAGCACACGATCCGCCTGCTGATGTCTCTGGCAGCCAAAGGGTTAAACTCATCTAGAGCCCGAAATGTGCAGAGCAGCTAAATATAAACGTCTCGCTATAAGCAAGGGGTAAGCCCTGCCCAACTGCAGCTCAAGGTTCCCTTGCCAGTCACCGGAGGGGAAAGGGTTAACGTCCTTCACTCTCTCTAGAGCCTAGTAAAGCAATAACTTGGGAGATCCCTTTAGGGGAAAACAAGGGCATGACCCCTCTCAGTGCCATAGAGTGGCTTCGGTGTGTTGCATAACCCAAATACTGACGTTAAACCATGCAGATCCCCCCGGCATGGAAGGGGTTAAAGGGGTGCACTCCCAAGCAACACAACAGCACTGGGACCTGCACTGTGCCTCCTGTGTGTGTGTGCACCTGCGGCAGGTGCAGGGTGCAGGCAGGTCTCCCAAACTGTGCCCCAGAGCAGATCACACACCCAGACACATCCAGACACAATAAGGAAAGTGCGATCACCCTGCACATCATGTGCCTGCAAATCACATTTTATTTATGTCACTATGCATTAGCTGCACTACATAACAATCAGAATAGAAGTTGTGAGCCAACCC
This sequence comes from Ascaphus truei, assembly GCF_040206685.1. Taxonomy (NCBI): domain Eukaryota; kingdom Metazoa; phylum Chordata; class Amphibia; order Anura; family Ascaphidae; genus Ascaphus; species Ascaphus truei. Next base: position 411,330,997 of record NC_134485.1, on the reverse strand, counting down.
CCTCGCCCCAACCCCCCCCCCCCCCCCCAAAAAAAAAAAGAAGTCCCATCTCCAAGCCATACAGAATACACTGATCATGATAACAGCAATGCAGCAGATTCACTTACATATCTTCTTAACTTTTTCTCTGGTGGGGATTTTCTGAGCCAGCCAGAATAAACCACTTCTCCTCCACTCATCCTGTTTGATAAGAAGGGTATTGTTGTGTCCAAAGCTGTCATTCAGGGTGCTCACACCCCACCCCCTGATATATCCATCCAAGCATTCAGGAATAGAATAAAAAAAAGGCGATCTTTCTTATGGAGTATAGTGCCCTGAGTATCAGTCATGTGCACAGTGCAGCCTCTGTGTGCGGAGGACACAGCAGTCACTGTGCTGAATGATCACTTTTTCCCCTTCATCACAAGCTGCCCCAGTCACTACTGTCTCCTCTTGTCTTAGCTACAGCTGCTTTAGGAAGCAGGAAACTGCCTGTATGTTTCCCAGAGCAGCGCACACACACATACTGTACACTGGCCACACCCAGCTCCCAAGGCAGCCCTATTTAACCCCTGCAATGTCTGCGTTCCCCACTCACCAGCACTGCACAGGTTAAAAGTGCAATTGTTTGCACTTCCCTTTAAAAAAAAAAAAGAATTCCCTGAAATAAAATATTCTGCATTCTTTTTTTTTTTTTTTTTCATTTTGGTTCATCTTTAGAAATAATATCCAAACCAGTCAACCCCCCCCCCCACCACCAAATAATAATTGACCATGTTTTTATTTTTCATTCTTTTTTGCCCCATTTTCTTTAATCTTTCCCTTTGCCAGAGGGATCTGCAGCACATTGTACAGCTGGTCCCTCTGGCAGCAAAGGTGTTAAACGATAACACGGGATTGTTGAAGGGTGCCCCGGGGCGTGTGAACCGCGAACATTCACTAGCACGGTGCGGGATTTGGTTTTCTAGAGGAAGGTAAGGATCACAGCAGAAAGCATCTGCAGCTCCATAAACCCAAAATTGCTGCTTTAAAGCAGTACCATTTAGATTGTAAGCTCTTCGGGGCAGGGACTCCTTCCCCAATGTTACTTTCAAGTCTGAAGCGCTTATTCCCATTATGTGTTATAGTATTAGGTTGCGTGTATCACTGCTGTGATGCGCTATCTAACTGTGTGGCTCTATATAAATAAAGATATACATACATGCACACCTCCAAATTACTGTTGTTATCGCTATTATTGTTTTGGAGTTCTGGTTTTGGTTGTTCTATTCGAGTGCATGGGAGTTACAACACTTGCCCCAGAAAATGAAATCATTCTGCATTTGTTTGTTTTGTTCTTAGAAACCACAAACCAAGCATCTCCTCGCACAGGTGTCTGTTCCACGGAATTCCAGCCAACTTTGTCCTTATCTGGAAAACGTACTAAAGTTCTTTTTATCTGAACCCCCCCAAAGAACAATAATTACTATTGGAAATAAGGCAGAATTCTGCTACTCTGCTATTTATACTATCTACGGTGATTAATGCCTTTATTTGTATGTTGTAAGGCAAAGGTTTAGCCTGATGCAGGCGCAAAGAAAAAAAGAAATCGACTGAAAAATCGATTTTTTTTTTAAAAAAAGGAACAATTTTAAAAATTAAAACAATTCAAATTAAAGACATGAAACTTATAAACATTAACATACATTTTGAAACAGAATACAATTTTAATAACTTCTTTAACAATTAAAAAAGCATAAAATAGATCAACTCAGTGTAAATAAGGAAAAGTTTTGTGAGCAGAAGTTTTTAAAAATAAGTGCAGATCTGCAATGACAGACGCTCACGTGGGCGCCGTCTGCTTCTGGTAACCACCTCGGAAAGCAATCCTAATATTGAGTAACATGGAGACATTTTACAATTAGATTTTTTTTTCTATTAAATTAGGATTTCAAGTTCTTTCGTTTCAATAAAAAAATGTTTGTTATATTTTCATGTTTTTATTATCCTTGTTTGCTGTAGGCGGTATTTTGTTTTAGGTGTAGCTATTAATTTCAACCGAATGTAAGGGGGGGCGGGGAAGTAGAGCAGTGGCCCGCCCAAATATGTGTTCCCCATTTATTGGCACGCCTGGAAAAATGGTTGGTCACTCTTGGTGTAATGCAAGGGTGCTCAACGTCAGTCCTCAAGAGGTCAGGGTTTCAGGATATCCCAGCTTCAGCACAAGTGGCTCAATCAGAGGCTCTGTCTTCACTGACTAGGAAGCAGGGACTGATTGAGCCACCTGTGCTGAAGCAGGGATATCCTGAAAACCAGACCTGTTGAGGGGGCTTGAGGACCCCCTGGTGTAGGGTATGCCACAGAAATCATAGAGAGGAAAAAACTGACTGTTTACCAATACAATTGTTATTTTCGAATATAGTTCATTCACACACCATGCCTGAATATATTTCAATTAAGGGATGCGCATTGTACAGTGTGACAAAATAAATCCCAAACAATCTCATGGTATTGATTTGTTTAGGTGATTGGAACATCTTTAGAAGAAAAAAAAAAAAAAAGACATGTTCAAATATTAATTTTCCTTATTAAATTTCAAAGCAACAATATGGGTTTTCCTTTTTTTATATTTTACATTTTTATTTATTTATATTACAGGATTGCAGCAGGGGTTATCCGGAGCTGAGCTGTGTTATTTCAGCTCTGGGAACCCCCTTGCTTGAAGAGATGACTCCGTAGGGGGTGATGGTATCTCTACAGTCAGAGAAACTGTGTGCCTAACATAATGGCGGCGTTTACATGTCCTGCGTCACGCGGGTCAATAGGAAGCTGCGACGTCAGCCGGTGCGGCTTCCTATTGGCCAGCGTTAACGGGACATTTAAACTGAAAAGAGATGCCGGCGCCCCCTGCTGATAAATCTCTGGAAGCCGGGGGTCCCCGGAACTGAAATGAACGCAGTTCAGCTCAGGAGACCCCCTGCTTCAGTCCTGTAATAATATTAAATACATGGAACCCGTTTTGCTGCTTTAGGGATTGCAAAGTAACAAAACAGGTTTTTTTTTTTATCTAATCCCTTTTGGAATAAGGCGATTTGTAGATCCTAAAATCTACAGCTGAATGGTCAATTGTTTGCTAAGTAACGTTTGCAACACATTAGTCAAACAGAGAAACACGTCTCAAATTAGGATTAGAATTGCTCAGGATCCAGTAAAAATACTGCTCATGTTTCATAGCAGGGGAGGAGGAAGAATCAGATTCAGAGCCCTATTGCCAATGTCTTATAACAGATATTGAACCTTGTTGGTTATAGGGAGATGGGCTTGGGACACTCATAACACGATTACTCATGATGCGTCCGGCTGTGGGTGTCTAGCAAACCTTTTTTTTCCAGCAGTCTCCCCTCTGTTTCCTATTCTTACAGAGCTGAGTGACCTTTTGTCTTCCTCTTCCTTCTCACCAGTGATGGAAGGGTGATGGTCCTACTTGTTATTCTGCAAACCCCTTGCAACATTACCGTTTTATTTACACAGTTGGTGTTTTTTTTTTTAATTGGCTAGCTACATATATATATATATATATATATATATATATATATATATATATATATAATCATCAATTTCCAAAGTTCAAGTACCCTGTTGGTCCCGTAGATGTAGATTCTGTAGGTTATGATATTGTTGGGGTAGCAAAGTGAGAGTTGTTTATACAGTAGTGCCCACGGTTATTCTAACACAAACCAGTGGCAATCGCAAAAAAGACCCAGGTACATGCTGGATACATGCCTTAAACTTGCCTTAAACTAGACCCAGCATTTCTGCATTGACTAATGGCCCATCAGATTAACAACGGGGGTCCCTGGCAGTCCCATTCAAACTGAATGGGACTGCCAGGGACCCCTGCTGTGTTAATCCTATGGGTCATTAGTCAATGCAGAAATGCCTTAAACTTGCCTTAAACTAGTCAGGTTACACACAGCACATACCCAAAATGTAATCGGGCTAGTTTAAGGCAAGCTTTATGTAGCCCCCTCTCCCCGGGCCAATCGCAGATCGGCCCCCCTAAGGTGTACTGGGGTCTGGCTACGTGTCTTTATGTGGTGCATACCTGCTGGCAACAGGAGGGCCTGAGTCTCCCGCGATGACATGGGGGATAACAGGAACAGGTTACTGGGGTGGATGCCTTCGTTCTGCTTCAATGGTGCAGCGCCTCCATCTTTAGTAAGCCCCAGGAATGCGGGGTGGAATCCTTACCAGAGAGTGTTCCCACACAGGGATGAGAGATTCCAGTCTCACACAGGTTTGTCTTTCTTTTGTACAAGCAGCAGTCTTTATTCACAGCAGGGCAGCAGCAGCAGACAGTACAGCTCATGCACCATCCACCAACTGTTCTCCTTTGTGATGGTCCTTCCCTGCCTCCACTCCGGATCAAGGGCATCCAGAGTGGGGCTAACTCTTCCCTCACCCCCTAAGCAGGGTGAGAGGTACTGGTCCACCTCACTACACTATGGTTGGATCAGTTCTACTCATGAGCTGATCACTCTTCTCCTCCAACTAACTACTCACACACTTCTAACCAACTGACACACTAACTAAATAGGAAGTGCACTGCTCTTTTATGATATCAGCAGGCACCGCCACTGTGTCTCTTGCTTTGACACAGGGTCAGGTGACCTACCTCCACCACTCAGGGCAAGTGCTTGAAGTGGGAGAAACCATGATAACTCCTGGCAACCTGCCCTTACCAGGGATTATACCAGGAGGAGGATAGAACTATAGCCCCATTTCTTACCAGGGCTACATTTAGAATTCTCGTGGTCTCGTCTGTAGATGTAGGTAGAATGTCGAGAGCTTCCAAACCCTCACAGGTCTCTTCTTCAAGTGTACAGTCTGATCATTGAGAGGTGACTGAAATTGTCCAAGCAGTGTACCCTATAATTTAATCTATGAATAAGTTTTATGTTGGTCCCCTAAAAGGTATCACCACCTACAACAAAATTAGAATAAGGTTCAAAATGCTTTGGCCCAATGTTTCACAGGCATCACATTTTATTCCAATCAGGCACAACAATACTACTATCTCTAAACCAATTTGACTACTGTTTTTCTCTCCTTCCTCCTTTCCACCAATGTGTTACTAAACGCAGTAAAAAAAAAACAGGAATGTGTAGGCACCGTCCCTATAAAATGGGGACAATCGTCTTGATGGGGGACCGCTGGCAATGCTGGTCAGTCATAGAATTTTTCAGGATAGAAAATAGTCACCGGCAACACCATCACTGCCGGACCGTAGTCAAAGTGGCCTAAAATCGGCATTAATGCTGTACCTAATAAAACATTTTCCTAACATTTTGGAAAGGAGAGAGAAAGAGAGAGAAAGAGAAAGAGAAAGAGAGAGAGAGAGAGAGAAAGAGAGAGAGAGAGAGAGAGAGAGAGAGAGAGAGAGAGAGAGAGAAGAAGAGATACGTGAAGAGAGCTGATTAAGCCACCTGTACTGAAGCAGGGATATCTTGGACCCCCACATTTTCTCACTATATCCTGGCCCCACCTGGTGGGGGAAGGGGGCTTGAGGACTAGAGTTGAGCACCCGTGAATTAGAGGAAGATTGTGGGACAGTTGGTTCTATCAGTAGACGAAGGATTAACAGATCGTGTGATAACAGAAAATAGGGGAAGGAATTTTCACAATAAAATAAATTGAGGATTTGGTACTGAAATTTCTTAAGCATAATCAGACTGGGGTATTCCTGTGCATGAGCCCACCTGTAATGACATCTACAGATGTAGCCACGTGACACTGACAGCACCACATCTGGTATAACAATGACACTGGCGACAGTGAAACAAATGGACACAGTGACTTGTTATACTCGGGAAGCCACGGAAGACTTTAAGGCCCCAAAAGTAGAAGAAGACCTCCTTGCATAGTGGGGTGAGAAGCAGGAGCTCACGTCTTCTGTTGAAACTCAAAACATGAATGTATTGGTTTACATATTCCCAATGGTTCCTATTCAATATGTTGTGAAGTCGTCTACTCCGTGCTGGAGAAAATGTTAGTCCCAATCATTTGAATGGAGCTGAACTCTTCTCCAGCACGGAGAAGATAGCTTTACAGCATATTAAATAAGGGCCCTAGAAGATTACAGTGGTAAAAAAAAACAATGGCAAAAACCATTCAACTTACAGAGTGACGCAGTAACAGAAAACACTTGTGCTTATCCAGTTGACTCTCACAAGTTTTCAAGCCCTATACCAATAGCAATCCCACCAAGATCTTCATACAACATTTTGTTTCTGCTGAAAAGTAATACCACCCCCAATGTATCTGCCGGTCAGTGCTGGGGAAGTCTTTGAATCATGGAAATATGTGTGCTACTGACATGCTACACATGCTACACTGCCATCACAAATGGGCTACACGGGCTATTTATGTTAGTATTGAAGGCGCTTATCACCACTGTGTCAGATCAATTGAAATGCTGATTTGCAAAAGACAACATCGATCATACAGGTGCCGTTGTCAGTGCCCCCAAGTACCCGCCTCTGTGCTCTTCTCTCAGCACCCCTTTGCTCCCGGACGCGGCAGTCACTGCAGGTCTGCGGCACGGCGACAGGCTATGCAAGAACGTATCATTGTTAGCAATGCCCGGTTACAATTCAAAACACACCAACCTTCTTATCCCCATCTACTGTTGCGGCACACTTTATTCTAACAAATCACCGGTTTGTCCCTGGCTTGTTCCTGGAATGCGACGCTGTTCACCCGGAGCATGCCGCGTTCCCAGCCAGGGGTCATGCCCGGCTGACGCGCGGTTGATGTGTTAATTGATAATGGTTCAGGATTTACTAGGCTGCAATGCTTCGCGTGTCTGCCAGATGGCATAAATTCATGAATTGTAATGCAGTATATATATATATATATATATATATATATATATATATATTGTATAACAACAACCCCTATAACCCCTAACATACAGTACTGTATATGTACATCAATGATACTATAGGCCGGCGGGGGCGAGATGTGTTTGCAGCAGAGAGAGATCCGCTGCTCTCTCTGTGCAAACAACGGCACATGAAAAATTATTTAAAATACATTTTTATTCATAGGGTAGATGTGCAGGGGGTCTCCGGAGCTGAACCGCGTTGGTTTCAGGTCCGGGGACCCCCTGCTTCCCGAGATACAGCCCCCTTTATGAGGGGCCGGTATCCCTCTGCATTTAAAGGTCCTGATCACGTGACCGCGGCATGTAAACAAAGCAGAGGGATACCGGCACCCCCTAAAGGGGCCTGTATCTCGGGAAGCAGGGGGTCCCCGGACCTAAAACCACAGCGGTTCAGCTCCGGAGACCCTCTGCACATCTACAGTATGAATAAAACACATATATAAATAAACACTCGTTCCTTACCTTTGCGGCTATGTGCTACGGTAACGAAGCAGCATTTCTGTATTTTAATAATATTGTACAGTGAGCAGGGGGTTCCCTGAGCCACAAATCAAAGCTCAGGGGACCCCCTGCTCCTGCACAATATTATTAAAAATAGAGAAATGCGGCTTCATTACCATAGCTGATAGCCGCTAAGGCAATGAAGGGGTTAACCCACCATGCCCACTTTATTGTGGGTAGCAGGGGTGCGAGAAGGGGGTATTTGGCCCTTGGTGTGAGTTTAGGACTTGCGGGGGGGTTGCGGGTGCACTTAACCCCTTCACGGCCGTAGCAGTTAATACCGCTACGGTCATGAAGGGGTTAACCCCTCCCGCTACCCCCCCGCAAGCCCTAAACAACCATCGTTGGGGCTAATACCCCCTTCATCCACCCCCGCTACCCACAATAAAATAAATTCACACACAGCAGCCGCCCAAAAAATAAATAAATAAATCTAAATAAATAAATAAATACATGAATATAAATAAATAAATTTAAAATACATTTTTATTCATAGTGTAGATGTGCAGGGGGTCTCCGGAGCTGAACCGCGTTGGTTTCAGGTCCGGGGACCCCCTGCTCCCCGAGATACAGGCCCCTATATGAGGTGCGGGTATCCCTCTGCATTTGAAGGTCCCGATCACGTGACCGCGGCATGTAAACCAAGCAGAGGGATACTGGCACCCCATAAAGGGGCCTGTATCTCGGGAAGTAGGGGGTCCCCAGACCTAAAACCAAAGCGGTTCAGCTCCGGAGACCCCATGCACATCTACACTATGAATAAAAATGTATTTTAAATTTATTTATATTCATGTATTTATTTATTTATTTAGATTTTTTTTTTTTTTTTTTTTGGGCGACTGCTGTGTGTGAATTTTTTTTATTGTGGGTAGCGGGGGTGGGTGAAGGGGGTATTAGCCCCAACGATGGTTGTTTAGGGCTTGCGGGTGGTAGCGGGAGGGGTTAACCCCTTCATGACCGTAGCGGTATTAACTGCTACGGCCGTGAAGGGGTTAAGTGCACCCGCAACCCCCCCGCAAGTCCTAAACTCACACCAAGGGCCAAATACCCCCTTCACCCACCCCCGCTACCCACAATAAAGCGGGCACGGTGGGTTAACCCCTTCATTGCCTTAGCGGCTATCAGCTATGGTAATGAAGCAGCATTTCTGTATTTTTAATAATATTGTGCAGGAGCAGGGGGTCCCCTGAGCTTTGATTTGTGGCTCAGGGAACCCCCTGCTCACTTTACAATATTATTAAAAATACAGTCATGCTGCTTCGTTACCGTAGCACATAGCCGCAAAGGTAAGGAACAAGTGTTTATTTATATATGTGTTTTATTCATACTGTAGATGTGCAGAGGGTCTCCGGAGCTGAACCGCTGTGGTTTTAGGTCCGGGGACCCCCTGCTTCCCGAGATACAGGCCCCTTTAGGGGGTGCCGGTATCCCTCTGCTTTGTTTACATGCCGCGGTCACGTGATCGGGACCTTTAAATGCAGAGGGATACCGGCCCCTCATAAAGGGGGCTGTATCTCGGGAAGCAGGGGGTCCCCGGACCTGAAACCAACGCGGTTCAGCTCCGGAGACCCCCTGCACATCTACACTATGAATAAAAATGTATATTAAATAATTTTTAATGTGCCGATGTTTGCGCAGAGAGAGCAGCGGATCTCTCTCTGCTGCAAACACATCTCGCCAGGGGACGGCCTATACTGTGCATATACAGTACTGTATGTGTATGTTAGGGGTTACAGGGGTTGTTATACAGTATATACTGTATATATACAGTATATACTGCATTACAATTCATGAATTTCTCGGCTTCAAAGACAACAGCTCGCAAACGCCCCCATGAGTTTTTACACGGCATTGCAGTATTGCAGCCAGCGGGAATAAAATGCTTAAATCACAGCTGCGAAAATAACGCAATACACCCCGGGAGAAAACGATACAAAACCGCACATCACCGGGATAATCTGAAATTCGCAGAGCTAGCCAAGTAAGAATAAAGTTGGTCGCCACTGTACCTTACTGTGTGTTTCCACTTACTCTTCCTTATAGATTGTAGGGTCCTTGGGGGTAGGGCCCCCTTTACCTATTGTAACGATGTATGTTGTATTGTTTTTCATTCCCCAACACTATTGTACTGCGCTATCGAATATGTTGGCGTGATATAAATAAATGATAATAAAAATAATAAAATTGGGATTTCTCTCTGCTCCCCCTGTTCTCTCCTGTGCTCCCCTCTGTGTCCTCTGTGCTCCCCCTTTGTGCTCTCCTGTGCTCCCCCAGTGCTCACCCCTAAAATCTCCTGTGCTCCCCTCTGTGTGTAAACCGTGCTCCCCTCTGTCTATCCCCTGTGCTCAATGCTCCACTCTGTGTCCCCTAAACTCTCATGTGCTCCCCTATGAGCTCCCTGCTTTCTCGCTGTGCTTCCCCTGAGCCCCCTACGTACTCCCAAGTACTCTCCATGCTCCTTGCTTCCCCCCTGCGCTCTATGTTCCCACCTGCGCTCTCTGCTCCCCATGCTCTCCTCCTGTGCTCTCTGCTCCCCCCATGTTCTCCTCCTGCGCTCTCTGCTCCCCCGTGTTCTCCTCCTGTGCTCTCTGCTCCCTCATGTTCTCCTCCTGTGCTCTCTGGTTCCCATGCTCTCCTCCTGTGCTCTCTGCTCCCCCCGTGTTCTCCTCCTGTGCTCTCTGCTCCCCCCATGTTCTCCTCCTGCACTCTCTGCTCCCCCGTGTTCTCCTCCTATGCTCTCTGCTCCCCCTGCGTTCTCCTCCTGCGCTCTCTGCTCCCCCGTGTTCTCCTCCTGTGCTCTCTGCTCCCCCGTGTTCTCCTCCTGTGCTCTCTGCTCCCCCGTGTTCTCCTCCTGTGCTCTCTGCTCCCCCCGTGTTCTCCTCCTGTGCTCACTGCTCCCCCGCGTTCTCCTCCTGTGCTCTCTGCTCCCCCTGCGTTCTCCTCCTGTGCTCTCTGCTCCCCCTGCGTTCTCCTCCTGTGCTCTCTGCTCCCCCTGCGTTCTCCTCCTGTGCTCTGTGCTCCCCCGTGTTCTCCTCCTGTGCTCTCTGCTCCCCCGTGTTCTCCTCCTGTGCTCTCTGCTCCCCCCGTGTTCTCCTCCTGTGCTCTCTGCTCCCCCGTGTTCTCCTCCTGTGCTCTCTGCTCCCCCCGTGTTCTCCTCCTGTGCTCTCTGCTCCCCATGTTCTCCTCCTGTGCTCTCTGCTCCCCCATGTTCTCCTCCTGTGCTCTCTGCTCCCCCCGTGTTCTCCTCCTGTGCTCTCTGCTCCCCCCGTGTTCTCCTCCTGTGCTCTCTGCTCCCCCGTGTTCTCCTCCTGTGCTCTCTTCTCCCCCCGTGTTCCCCCCCTGTGCTCTCTGCTCCCCCCGTGTTCTCCTCCTGTGCTCTCTGCTCCCCATGTTCTCCTCCTGTGCTCTCTGCTCCCCCATGTTCTCCTCCTGTGCTCTCTGCTCCCCCCATGTTCTCCTCCTGTGCTCTCTGCTCCCCCCATGTTCTCCTCCTGTGCTCTCTGCTCCCCCATGTTCTCCTCCTGTGCTCTCTGCTCCCCCCGTGTTCTCCTCCTGTGCTCTCTGCTCCCCCGTGTTCTCCTCCTGTGCTCCCTGCTCCCCCCCGTGTTCTCCTCCTGTGCTCTCTTTTCCCCCCGTGTTCCCCCCCTGTGCTCTCTGCTCCCCCATGTTCTCCTCCTGTGCTCTCTGCTCCCCCCATGTTCTCCTCCTGTGCTCTCTGCTCCCCCATGTTCTCCTCCTGTGCTCTCTGCTCCCCCGTGTTCTCCTCCTGTGCTCTCTGCTCCCCCCATGTTCTCCTCCTGTGCTCTCTGCTCCCCCGTGTTCTCCTCCTGTGCTCTCTGCTCCCCCCATGTTCTCCTCCTGTGCTCTCTGCTCCCCCGTGTTCTCCTCCTGTGCTCTCTTCTCCCCCCGTGTTCCCCCCCTGTGCTCTCTGCTCCCCCCGTGTTCTCCTCCTGTGCTCTCTGCTCCCCTGCGTTCTCCTCCTGTGCTCTCTGCTCCCCTGCGTTCTCCTCCTGTGCTCTCTGCTCCCCCTGCATTCTCCTCCTATGCTCTCTGCTCCCCCCGTGTTCTCCTCCTGTGCTCTCTGCTCCCCCTGCATTCTCCTCCTGTGCTCTCTGCTCCCCCCGTGTTCTCCTCCTGTGCTCTCTGCTCCCCCTGCATTCTCCTCCTGTGCTCTCTGCTCCCCCCCCGTTCTCCTCCTGTGCTCTCTGCTCCCCCTGCGTTCTCCTCCTGTGCTCTGTGCTCCCCCGTGTTCTCCTCCTGTGCTCTCTGCTCCCCCGTGTTCTCCTCCTGTGCTCTCTGCTCCCCCTGTGTTCTCCTCCTGTGCTCTCTGCTCCCCCGTGTTCTCCTCCTGTGCTCTCTGCTCCCCCCGTGTTCTCCTCCTGTGCTCTCTGCTCCCCATGTTCTCCTCCTGTGCTCTCTGCTCCCCCATGTTCTCCTCCTGTGCTCTCTGCTCCCCCCGTGTTCTCCTCCTGTGCTCTCTGCTCCCCATGTTCTCCTCCTGTGCTCTCTGCTCCCCCATGTTCTCCTCCTGTGCTCTCTGCTCCCCCCATGTTCTCCTCCTGTGCTCTCTGCTCCCCCCATGTTCTCCTCCTGTGCTCTCTGCTCCCCCATGTTCTCCTCCTGTGCTCTCTGCTCCCCCCGTGTTCTCCTCCTGTGCTCTCTGCTCCCCCGTGTTCTCCTCCTGTGCTCCCTGCTCCCCCCCGTGTTCTCCTCCTGTGCTCTCTTTTCCCCCCGTGTTCCCCCCCTGTGCTCTCTGCTCCCCCATGTTCTCCTCCTGTGCTCTCTGCTCCCCCCATGTTCTCCTCCTGTGCTCTCTGCTCCCCCATGTTCTCCTCCTGTGCTCTCTGCTCCCCCGTGTTCTCCTCCTGTGCTCTCTGCTCCCCCCATGTTCTCCTCCTGTGCTCTCTGCTCCCCCGTGTTCTCCTCCTGTGCTCTCTGCTCCCCCCATGTTCTCCTCCTGTGCTCTCTGCTCCCCCGTGTTCTCCTCCTGTGCTCTCTTCTCCCCCCGTGTTCCCCCCCTGTGCTCTCTGCTCCCCCCGTGTTCTCCTCCTGTGCTCTCTGCTCCCCTGCGTTCTCCTCCTGTGCTCTCTGCTCCCCTGCGTTCTCCTCCTGTGCTCTCTGCTCCCCCTGCATTCTCCTCCTATGCTCTCTGCTCCCCCCGTGTTCTCCTCCTGTGCTCTCTGCTCCCCCTGCATTCTCCTCCTGTGCTCTCTGCTCCCCCCGTGTTCTCCTCCTGTGCTCTCTGCTCCCCCTGCATTCTCCTCCTGTGCTCTCTGCTCCCCCCCCGTTCTCCTCCTGTGCTCTCTGCTCCCCCCGCGTTCTCCTCCTGTGCTCTCTGCTCCCCCCGTGTTCTCCTCCTGTGCTCTCTGCTCCCCCCGTGTTCTCCTCCTGTTCTCTCTGCTCCCCCCGTGTTCTCCTCCTGTGCTCTCTGCTCCCCCTGTGTTCCCCTCCTGTGCTCTCTGCTCCCCCCGTGTTCTCCTCCTGTGTTCTCTGCTCCCCCTGCGTTCTCCTCCTGTGTTCTCTGCTCCCCCTGCGTTCTCCTCCTCTGCTCCCTGCTCCCCCCGTGTTTCATGGGCTGGGTGTGCCTCACAATTGCTAAATCCGGCCCTACATTCGATCAGTGTCCCAACATTCCTTTTTTGAATGTCAGTAACCCAAAAGGTAACTTTAAAAGGCTTTACAAAAGCTCACAAGCCTTAGCAGCATCAAATATGTTACACAAGGTTTCATAACAAGTTAGTTAGCAGCTTGTACCTGAAAATGCTGAACTCATTCCAGGTGCTGATTTTTTTTTTGCTCATAAATAATTTTTTAGAGTTCCTGGGAAAAAACTGGTTTTGAAAAAGAAAACGTCTGGAATTTTTTACAATGGAATAAGTGGTCAGGATAACAATGTAAATGTATGTCCGTATTGGCCCGAATAGAAGGCAATGTTTTCTCCAATAAAGTTAAGTTTAAAAAGACATATTCGTGTAGCCATGCCACCTTTGGCGACTAACCTGCCCTACTCCTGGCAGTAAGCCCTGGTAGAATCAGGCCGCCAGTAGTCAGCATGCGGTTTTCCCCCTCCTTGGTGCTGCACTTGAGTGACAGTGGGAGGCGGTGACATCAGGCCTGAGCATGACCAATCATGGGACAGACCTGGTGCCCTCCTCCTGGCTGTACTTAAGGGCGGTGTCAGTTGAGAGGCCGGATCACACTGGATTGCCTGGAGCTTGGCCTACCCTGTTTTTCTTCCCCTCGCCGGTGAGTGAGTGATACCTTATACCCCTGGTCCTGCTAGAGGGCCAGGGAAGAGCTAGGACAGTTGCAAGGGCCCTGACCTGTAGTGATAGTCCAGGGACCATCCTCAAGTTGACCATCCCAGTGACTCTAGTGGGCAGAGATCTGCCATGTTCCTGTACTGTACACACCAAGAAAATAAATCGTTCCTGTTGTTATACTCTCACCTAGTGTGTGATCTTACAGGGGGGAGAGGTGATTAGTTCTGCTGTAGGAGATCATCTTCACCTACCTGGAGCCTACAGCAGTTGGAGGCGCTGCACTGCTAGAGAAACATACGGATAATGTACCCCAGAAACCTAATCCTGTGTCCCCACTCCCACCAGCGGACAGCTTAGCCCTCCTGTTACCAGCAGGTATCATGCACCACACGGCCAGTACTGGCAGAATCTCCCAAAGGGTATGGGGAAGCACCGTTATGCTTGCCTTATTATCGCACCTCTAACATTTCGGTGTATGCTACCAACACAGTAGCTGTCTGATCCTGCACTGGAAAGTAGGGCCGCTGACAGGGGGGGAGAGCCAGGACAGCTGTCCCGGGACCGGCGGCTATGGGGTGCCCGGTCGGCGCTGGAAGTTGGGCCTGGCCACCGAGTGCGTCAGGCTATCGGGCCACTGTGGCCCGGCATTCACTAAATCACACCGGGCACGCATCAGAAGTTAGGTGTACCCAGAAATTGGGTCCAAATTCTGCAATCGCCCAGCACCCAAGGCTTCCCCCAAGGTAGGTAGGTGTGTGGTGTTTTTGGAAGGGGTGGGGGTTATTGTGTATGTGATTGAAGGGAGAGGGGTTATTGTGTATGTGATTGAGGGGGGGGTATTGTGTGAGTGATTGAGGGGGGGGGTGGTATTGTGTGTGTGATTGAGGAGGGGGAGGTTATTGTGTATGATGATGTGGAGGGGGTTATTGTGTGTTATTGAGCGGATGAGGAATAATTGAGTCTGACGGGGCGTTATTGAGTATGAGGGAGGGTGTTATTGAGTATGAGGGAGGGTGTTATTGAGTGTGAGGGAGGGTGTTATTGAGTGTGAGGGAGGGGGAATAGATGTATTCTGTAAAATCTCTCCCACAAGTCGCACTAACTCTAAAAATACCACGTTTTTAATAAGGGGACAATCCTGCCACGCACCGGGCAATCCTGCCACGCACCGGGCAATCCTGCCACGCACCGGGCAATCCTGCCACGCACCGGGCAATCCTGCCACGCACCGGGCAATCCTGCCACGTACCGGCAAACCTGCCATGCACCGGGCAATCCTGCCACGCACCGGGCAATCCTGCCACGCACTGGGCCATTGATCGGCACACCAGCAGCCTGCACAAAAAAAAAAAACCCCTATACTAAACACACAATCCCAGCAAGGTCTAACCCCAGAACCCACCACATCATATATAAATATTTGTATCAAAAGGAGTGCTACTGAGTGTGGCCAAATGTATACAAAAAATACAAAAATACCCATTGCTAAATCCAGACCCGCCAACAGAAATCATGGGGCCAGGACAAATGAAAGGAGCAGCTACCCCCCCTCCCCCTCCCCCACGAACCCATAGCGCACCTACCACAAAAAATATTTTTTAGCGCGCAACTTTTACTAAACTGTTTTCTTCTTAGTGTAATACGGAAAAAAACATTACAATGCAATCTGTTTATTTTTATATTTTCAACAAAAGACAGGTGATTGACTGCCTGGGTGGGTCACTGACTGCCTGGGTGACTGCCCTAGGGTGTCTGCCTTGACTGATGACTGCCTTAGGGTAGGGTTTAACTACATGACCCTTACTCATGAGAATACTAACATTGAAGTAATTAACTATGTATTTTGTCACATTGGATGTAGCTTTGGGTATTTTTGTCTTATGTTGTATACATTTGGCCATGCTCAGTAGAACTCCATTTGAGATATATATATATATATATGTAACCCATGTTCCCCCCCCTCCCCCCGGTCGCAGACTGGACTCCTAGGGTGTAGTGAGGGCTGGCTACGTGTCTGTTGGTGGTGCGTACCTGTGAGGAACAGGAGGGCCTGAGTCTCCCGCGATGGTATAGGGGACAACAGGGACAGGCTTCTGGGGTATATGAGAAAAAACAAACAAGTGCGCACAAGAGATATATCTCTAAAAGAGAGTGTACAAGTGATAGTGATAATTTAAATCAAAAACACCCACAACAAAACAATATGTGGTTAAAGTGTATTAAATAAACAAGTGTTACCAATGTAGATGAGCGTCTGCTGCTGAGCAAAGGGTAGCCCAAGACCCCAAATCTACAGACAACAAAACAAAACACAGCGCAAAACGCTCATCGTGAAATATGTAAAAACAGTATTTATAAAATAAGTGGTTAAGGTTAAGCGTACATCAAATCAGACTTAATCAGGCACATAAAGCTACACCGTAGCTGTTACCAATGGTCTGGGATCAGACCTGCCCCACTATAGATAGAGACTATCTGTGTGGGTGACACTATCTGGATTGGGAGAGGATGCCATTGCTGTGGATTCAGCGCTGGATGCAGACGGGTCCTTTCTTGTTGTTTGCTGTACCCGGGTTCTACAAGTGCACCAACTTTAACCCACATAACGTTTCCTTACAGGTGCTGATCACGCCTAGTGGGTGGGTTGCTGGACTATTGGGACACTTGGGTATAGCTGTGGGGTTGAGGTCCAGTGAGGCCAGGTTAAAGGGTGACACGGCTGTGTTGCTGTTATTGATGTGATGTGATATTATTGTTCTACATATAGTAAACAGTTATATATATATATTATATATATATAATATATATATATTTCAGTGTATGTGTTTCCTATTTGTGGGTCCTGTGTCAGGGGTCATTCTATATGCCTGGAATCCCTGCACAGGTGGAGGCGCTGTAAGCATATGTTCCAGGATACACCCCAGGCTCCCAGTGGCGGAGGTTCAGGCCTCCTGTGAGCCTATCAGGTATTGCACCATACACCTGGTAACATATGTAGATTTCCCCACATGGTCCCTATTTATTATTTATTTATAAAATATTTTTCCAGGAAGTAATACATTGAGAGTTACCTCTCGTTTTCAAGTATGTCCTGGGCACAGAGTAAAACAAAATAATACATGGTTACAAATACAGTTACATAAATGAACAGGGTATACATTATATACAAGACATTGCATGCACAGTTAAAGAAAATATATATTATGAGCGTATGAAACAGTTACAGACCAGATTAAAGTGTGAGACAGCTTTAGATTTGAAAGAACGTAAACTGGTGGTGGATATGAGAGTCTCTGGTAGGTTGTTCCAGTTTTGGGGTGCACGGAAGGAGAAGGAGGAACGCCCTATCTGCGATTGTGGGGGGGGGGGGGGGAGGAACTGTGTTACACATGTTCCTGTGCAGGACAGGTCTACTGAGACCATTCTCCCTCCACTGCAGAGGTAAATGAGAATGTTCACAGGTAGTGTTAGGACCTGCATAGTGGTCATGCTGTGATGTGGCTGCAAAATGGAAAAAATATATATCAATGTGGCGCTCTAAAATTATATCCCTACATAAACAAGTATATGCAAAATAATTAAGGTGATACTAATACAAACATGTGAATGCTGCTTAACCTAGGGGGGGGTCGTTCTCTCGATCCCGTGGACGTGGAAGAAGTGAAGATCATCGGGAAACGCAAAGTCATGTAAAACAGAAACACATTTCCTGATGGTGCAGTATTGTGATGTTTATAAATAAATATTTAAAGTGCGGTGTGCTAAGTACTCACAAGTGTATGGTGAGTGTTGTTCCCATAAAGGTATCTTTCAGGGACAGCCCGTCTACCCGTGGTAGAAGTGGGTCAGTGTATCTGAGTGGATACTGAGGACCTTAGGTAAAAAATGAGGAAACAGACATAGCGCAGACTGTACGAAATATCTATTAAAATTGGTAAGTGGATGTACAATACACTCACAATGTATAAAAGAATAACAAGCGTTTAGATCACATATTGGATCTCTGTGCAAAGCAGCTGTACCAGTCCCCCATTCGCCTCGGCGTGCGTTTCACTGATGCGTCTCACCCAAACCGGAAACCGGAAGTGACGTCATCCGCGCTTGGCTCTCTGGGGAACTTCGATCCTTTAGTGGTCTTCTCTCATCAGGGTTCACTCTACGCGTTTCTCCGTATTGCGGTTTCATCAGGAGTGTCTGCAGGAGTGATGTGGCTGCAGGCTTATAATGCTTTGGCCAAAGGATTTAACTAAATGACCCTTACTTATGAGAATATTAACATTGAATTATTTAACTATTATTTTGTTACATTAGATGTAGCACTGGGTATTTTCGTCTTTTGTTGCAAACCCTATAGTGCCTGAAGTGTCTGTGTAGATCTGTAGGTGTCTGTCATACACTAGTTCCTGCAGCCACATGGAACGGATGTTATACCTTGGGACCTGCTCCCAAATCCTTAAGGTCTTTACATATGCATATAAAATGGTTTGGTCTGCTATCCCCTGCAATTGCCATGTGCAGTTGCCTGGAGAAAGCTCTAGCCATTGGAAAAATATGCAACGCCAACGCTATGTAACCCAACAGCAACTGGAGCGTACATGACAACAGCCCCTTTCTTTGACAGCAATGCTATTGTTATCAAGGCCGCAGCGCTTCTAACTTCCCTGTAGGGAGCCGGGAAGACATTTTCACCAAATCAATTTTGGAACATAACTGTAACCGAGTCCTCAGTCTTGTTTGCTGCCAGTGGTTCCCATATGCGTTGCGCAATCTCTTGGAAACCCCTTAGCACATACTTGTTTTCCTCACTACTTCTGGGACCTACAAAGAAGAAATCATCTAAGTAACGTACAAGCACATCCAGACCGGATTCATATTTTACCACCCACTCTAGAAAGAAACTGAAACATTCAAAATACGACCAGGATATTGAGCAGTCCATCGGCAAACAACGATCAACATAACATTTCCCGGTTAAAAAAACAACCCAATAAATGGAATGAGATGTGTAACTGTCATGCGCTCTTTAGGCTGGCGCTGGATAATGAAACACACTAGAAAAGTGTGCAAGGCTGGAGGGAAAGTGTAGAGAATGAATGAAGACCACTAGAAAAGTCGGGGCTCAGGGGCAAAACGGCACTTTTACCCCTGTCAGCTCATCCGTCCTGAGTCCAATGATTCTTCAATAGCTGATCCCACAGTGTGCATCCGGCAATTTAGTCATGTAGAGAGAAAGGGGTGAATCCGGAGCGACAGCACACAGCCCAATGACGTCAGGTTCCAAGTTTGAACATCAAAGCTTTATTGATAACACACAGATGGAACAGCAGGCTGCGAGACAGCCTCTTCCTCTATGCGTTTCACGCTCTACTGGCGCTTCGCCTAGGATTCTGGATGAACCGGGAGAAGCTTAAATGCTGACTCTATATCAGCTTTTGCCTTAAGGGCCCCTGCCCCGCAGTGCTTAACCACCGCCTTTGCATCGTTAAGGGATGCGTATCGCACTTTTGTCAATTTTTCAGGGCTACCATCATTATCGGAACCCCCTTCAGGAAATGAACGGTGGTGTATTAAACAAAACACCTCTGGTTCCTTTTTTGGGACCACCCTTAACAATGATACCCACAAGTCCTGCAATGGCGGTTGTGCACACCCACAAGTCCTGCAATTCGGCCCATCTTTAAATCCTTAGCCAACTTCTTCTGAACGATCACTCCGTGTTCCTCTGCTACATACTGTAGTGCCGACGAGTATTCTAAAACAAATCTGGGGCCATCACCAACAAGACCCAGGTACATGCTGGGTACATGCTGCAACATTTCAGTGACATTTCTGCAGACAGACTAATGACCCATCGGATTAACAGCAGGGATCCCTGGCAGTCCCATTCAAACTGAATGGGACTGCCAGGGACCCCTGCTGTGTTAATCCGATGGGGCATTAGTCTCTGCAGAAATGTCACTGAAATTTTCCAGTATGTACTGTGACAGAGTCACTGACTCAGTAGGCTGGAACAGTGAATGGAGAGACGCTGCAGCCAGTACACAGAGCATTAATCTTCTCAGAGAGAGACAGCACAGCTGAAGACTGATTAAACAGGGGCTGAACTCATCAGTGAAACAAGTGCTTTAAAAAGCAGGAAGTTGCTCACACAAGGTGAGCTTGTTTTTCCCCAGGAGGCTGGAGAGACTTCTCCCAGCTAGGAAGCCCTAGTTGTTGCTCTGGTCCCCCAGTCCTGTGAGGAGATTTGCTGCTGGGACCAGCTGGGACCCCAACCCAGGATAAAGATAAAGACTGCTGCGAGCTGGACACAACCTGCTCCCCGGAACCGGTGTTCCTGTTTGCTATTGGAGCTGCATTACAGATAAGACTTTATTATGATACTTATTTGTTATATTTTGTAGAGCACATGTTTTGGGCATAACCAGATTAGCTGGCTGCCCTGTTAGTAAGGGCTCAAGAAGTGAGTTAGTTTCCCTAACGGGAATAGACTTTATTTTCTAGAAAGTAGTTTCTTAAAGGGACAGTGCTCCCGTACTTTATTTTGGTTGTGGCTAATAAACCACTACAGTTTAAAGTTTCCCATCATGTCTTGCGTCTTACTGACCCCGCCGCGAGGCCGTCTTGCCACACTACCCAGCATGTACCTGGATCTTGTTGGTGATAGCCCCAGATTTTCCAAGGCAAGTTTAAGGCAAGTTTTAGAATACTCGTCGGCGCACCTGTAATACAACCCGTTGAAATGTACAAGTTCCTCCCCTTCCCCCCTCTTACACGTGCCCTCGTTAAACGCCCAACACACACCCTTTTTGCTAGCGGCTGACTGCCCCGGTGAATTGACTGCCAGCCTGTCAGGGAAAGGGCGTGGATGGACGCTGGGGGGGGGGGGGGGGGATTAGCCAAATCCAAATCTTCTTATCTCTGTGTCCCAAACCCATATGTGGTTGAACCGCCATCTTGTGTCTATAAGCTTCATCATATGCCCACCATGACGAATCCCCATAGACCCGGCATGCTTCCCATGTGGTGTTCAGGTATTTTAACAATGCTGAAAATTTACTCTGATCTTTTCCCCCTATCACGCAAGCCATGATTACAAAACCCTGCAACCAGTTGCCAAATGTTTTGTGCATTGGCCGTTTAGAGGGATCAGTGAAATGCGTGTCCCCTTTGTCAAATTGCTCAGCATTATCAGGGAGGGGTGCTAAGATTGGCACAAACTCCCCTTTACACAATTTTTCTTTTATAACCAAAGGAAACTTGCCTGCTTAACGGATTATATGCTGTGAGGTACGCGGCCTTATAACTTGTGCTCGGCATTCTAACGTGTCTACCTTAGGCACTCTATCCCCCGTTAATGTGTGTACTTGAGCAGGTGCAATATTCTCTGCCCTCAAATCTACTGCCCATGCGATGAAACATCCGCTTGGGCTGACTTAGCTGCAGCAGGCATCGCCCCTTCTTGAAGGCTGAACAGTCTACTGAGCTGCGCGGAAAAAAAAAACAAAGCTGATTTGCTTGTAAAATACCTATATAGTATTAATTTTTTACATTTATATTTTTATATATCCAGTATGTTTGACTTTGTAATAATACATTTTTTTATTTACATTTTTTTATCTATAATTCATATATAGTTTATCATGATTATAATATCTTTTTAAATTTGACCTACAGTATATATACACAGCGATATATTAGCTTTACTCTAATAACTTAGTTATGTCACAAATCAGCTTGAGATTCCTGGTTCTCATGTTTCAGTTAATAATGGAGACTAATGTCTCAATTGCAATGTTTATAACTTTGTTTTTAATACTCTGTTTCTTTTATTCCAGCCTTTCTATACCAGAACTGGCATTGAGAATAACATTGTGTATAATGTATACATGATCTGTTTTTAATTTACATTGTTAATAAATTGTAGCTGTTTTTGTGCATGTTTACAGTATATAGATTGTAATTATGCTGACATCTGGGAACCATTTGCAGCCATGCAGTGATTGGTCGAACGCCCCCCCCCCACCCCCGAGTGGCCAATTGCATGCAGGTGCAGGGTTTAAATGCCATTGTATTTTTGCACAAATTATCAAATTATTCCTTGATGACGTAGACAAGATCTAAGAAACGCGTAGGATATATTTTGAAGTACATTATGGCATTTGCCTTATTCTCCCTGCGCACTGTTAAGCTCACATTGAGCCTGCGTTTCTTTCCACTGAGTCAGCTGGTTGGTCGTCTTTTGGTGACGCGATTCAGTGACGTCAGTGGTTACCGCCATAGGCACTAGGAGCAGTTCGGCATACATTGGGGTTATCGAATTCCTCAGCAGGCAGTGTGGGAGCTATATGTTTGTTCCGATATACCACAAACCATCGGGATTCCCACAAGTAAGGAAGTGAGGGCCGTTGAAAACTGACGACATCTGGTAGCGGACATCTGGATACGAGGACGCTGGCACATCCACACTTACCTGGTCTGGAGAGGTCTCTTCACAGAATGGGAACCATTGATTGCTGTAGTGGTAGCATGTACCCTAAATCTTTCACTAATACCCCATACCAGGGCCTGTAACTCAGGAAGCAGGGCTGAAGGCTGAAATCAATCAAAGCAATATAATCAATGGGGTTCAGGTCAGGAGACCTCCTGCGCCCGTGCACTATTATTAAAATGAATATTTAAACTGCACGATCGCCTGTAAGAGCCGTGCATGGAGACGCAGCGTCTCCGTGCAGCTCTACCAGGCTGCTGTTTAAACAAACAGTTTAAGTGACATAAGACTTAGAAATAAAACACAAGTAGTACGATCTTGCATTTTTGGACCGCACTTTAAAAAAAATGGTGTTTTTTTCTTAGTGACTACCATTTTGACACACGTGTTTTATAGTGCGGTAAAACAATGCAAATGCACTGGTTTTATTGAGGTTTAGTGAATAGGCCCGTCTGTGTATAGCAAAAGTCCTAAAGAGAATAAGATTCTAATCTTTGGAAAAAATGGGCGTTCCAGTCCTTGGTGTGATGTATTTTCCAGGCGTGTGCAGCTCTCTGTTGGAGGTATCACACTCCTCCTTCAGCACATGTGGAGAAAAAGAAAAAAGAAAGGGCAAAAACGCCCATAGCGTAACACAGTTTAATGATAAAAAACACAGAATAAAACAAGTGGTATCAAACTCACAAGGTTTCCAATATAAAACAGCTTTCACACTGTGCAAGGGAAGTGTGGTGCCCACAGAATTTGTCCTACAGTACGCGTATCTTGTCCTCTGTTTGCTGGTTCTGCGCTCCAGTGGTGGGGTCACCTCCATGGCGTCACAGGCAGTGTGCTCTGTCCCAGTTGCTGGTTGGATCAGGCTGAGGGAGATACCGAGGCTTCACCGCAGGTTTAGGCATACAGCCCAATAGTGCAATTAACCCTACGCGTTTCGTGATTGTGATCACTTGTGTGTGTGTGTGCGTGTGTATATATACAGTGTGTGTATTCAGTGTGTGTATATACAGTGTGTGTATACAGTGTGTGGATGTGTGGATGTGTATATGTGTATATGTTTATATGCAGTGTGTGTTTTTACATCTACTGGCAAAAATACAAAATTAAATATCTTACCAACTGGGCATTGCCCAAAACTCCGAGTACCACAGTTTAGCTCCGGGCGACCCCCAGTTTAAATAAGGTTAACAAAAATAAAAAATTAATATTATTGGAGCAACTAGTGCTTTAAGTTTCTGGCCACAGATCTACAAGGTAAGCACATTAACTGTATCATGTTTTGCTTCGTTCCCTTACAAAGGTTGCCCATGTATTAAGTTGCATCATTAGACGGTTTCTACAGCTACAGTATGTGGAGGTTTAGAAAATATAAATCAAGCAAAGCATCCAGTAAAGGCTCTTGTTTCCCCTGTTTTCCCTCTTCAGGCTGACCTACTTATTTCTATAGTATGAAGTATGTAAATGGAAACAGGATACTGACCAGACACAATAGGGCTATGATTAGGGACACTTTAGAAAGAAAAAAAAAACTACCCATACTATCTACAGAAAATGTGGCACTGTAATGATTTTGGTTGCAAACAAGAGAGGCGATTGTCTTGCACTTCTAAAAGATGAGAGAATGAAATGCATCTACCTCCACTTGGTCAACATTTTTACTGTGAGATCCAGTTTAACAAATACATGATAATGGTGGAGCAGTTAGGAAGGAGAGAGTCAACCAATGCCATGTGAGTTAGAGAGGAAGCTCTAAACATCTGTTTCCCAACCTGGGGTCTAGTCCCCAAAGGTGCCCGGAGTGACAGGAAGGACACGGACACTGGGAGATGCAGAAAAGACAAGGCCATAGAGTAAAAATATAGAAAGAGTGGCAGCTTTTTGTTTAATTAAACGTATCATTCTGTATTATTTTGCATAGAAAAGGTATGCATGGTTTCCATTGATAGAACATATTACAAAGTACTTTGAACATGCTCTTATTTTGTTAAAAAATAAAGAAAGAAAAGGAAGGAGACAAAAGAAAAGAATGATATAGAAAAAAGACTAAGAAGAATATCCATTGCCTGATGTATAACAATAGATCAATTAAAGAAACAAAAACATATTTTGGAGGGTTATTGGTTTGGAAAGGCAGATGTGAGCATGTTGAATGTAAAAATAATAATAATAATAAAAAAGGTTACCTTACCTTCAAATAATGCCATTGTTTTTCATTTAATGCTTTAAGTTTTTCCATGGCAACAATTTGCCATACTCGGTTATACCATGAATTAATAGGAGGGATCCTGGACATTTACAGTAACAGGAGAGATTCAATGTGGCCGAGAAATTAAAGTTTTAGGGCCTCATGCAGTAAGCGTTGATAAGGGAATTATCACCATTTTATAGCCAAAATTGGGTTTGAGATTCAGTAAGCGCCGATAAGTGCTTGATTTCGCCAGGTTTCGGAGCCGATTATTTTGTTATGGCCAGTCGGCTGCCGATAAGCCTGTTTTCGCCACTGATCGCCACTTTTTTAAATCGGCTGGATTCAACAAAAAAAAACAGCTTATCGGGGCTGATCGGCACTACGAAATTGAGATGTTATGGCCGATTTCTCCCGCCAACTAAAGTTGGCAGTTTGGACGGGAGAACGATCGCTAAGGCTGCCGGAACGGCACTTAGAAAAAAAAAATCTTCTGTACATCAATGGAGTCAATGGAGCGGGGACGTATAACAGTATAGTACTGTTTACGTTTCACTGCTCACAATACAAACGTCATTTGCATTACAGTGTGGGGGGCATTCCCTGCATTGTGTCACTGCTGACGTGTATTATTTGCATAACATTATACTTTTACATGTTTTCAGCATTTGCGGGTCACATTACTCATCATGTGATGATGTGGCAAGGGAAAATACTATACTCAACTCTTAAAGGAGAACCTCACATCATAGCACACATTTTACTGCATTGATCGACAATTGTTTACATGATGTTACACATGTCACACATGTCACACATACACCGTATATTCATGTTCCTTTACATTACACAATGCTTGTAATGTGTCACGCATCTTTAAACGTTCATGTACATCTAAATTCTCATGTTTACATCTACGTTTGGTCCTCCCTATTTTCATGACGTCACTTATTGGACGCGCAATCACATTGCATATTTACATTATAACCGTTGCATTACAAGCACTTCAACCTAACTTATACGCACATGTACAGTAATTCATCATTGGGACACCTTGTAAACTCATTCTATAGCAACTATCCTCATTACACAAATGCATGCATATGCACACGACTATTCATTGTTGGCAACATGTCACAATAACATGGATAATTACACATGTTACACAAAACTTTTCCCACATCAATCTCAGCCTTTTTGTCTCATTACATGACTGACTCTTGCGTTCACAAGTTTTACATGCATTGCACATGCAACTATTTATTTGCAAGCAATGTTTCTACAAAGCATCACGTCACATCATTGGCAAATATCATCATTCCCTGCAGAATACACACAACAACTGCACACAGCTTGCCACACATGTACTTTATTATGTTCATGTAAAACCTTGCATTTTACTATGTCACCTGACATCATTATACCTATTTAAAGGACGCCCATTACCTGCTCATTCACAGCTACTCATTTCAAAATGTTGAGATTGTTTAGGAGACGGAGGAACATTCTTTTCTATGACATGCTTGATGATGAAGACAATCATATAGGGCAAGGGAGGGACACACCGAGGGACAGTGACAGGGACAGTGACGCGGATACGACAGGGACAGGGAGAGGGACAGGCCGAGGGACAGGGAGAGGGACAGGAGATCAGAGGAGAAGACAGAGGAGACAAGTTGTGCCTCGTCCGCGTCTGTACAGGGAGAGAACCCTGTTAGATGGGATGAGTGAGGAGGAGATTGTAAGTCGCTATCGTTTGAGTTCAGCAGCAATCTTAGCTCTTTATCAGGAGTTAAGGGGAGATTTAGATTTTTTCACAGCCAGAGGTCGTGCAGTCCCTGGGCTTGTTAAAATGCTGTGCTCATTACATTATCTTGCTTCCGCGTCATACCAGACAACTGTGGGCATAGTGGGCGGGGTCTCGCAATCTACATTCTCGCGGGCCTTGACCCAGTTTCTCTATGCACTCAATAGACGCGCTAGGAATTATATTCATTTTCCTACAGAGGCGACAGAGTGGCTGGAAGTCAGGACTGGCTTTTATAATATAGCATGGATACCATGTGTGCTGGGTGCAATCGATTGCACACATGTTGCTTTGATTGTACCTAGTCAGAGTGAGCATGTGTACCGCAATCGGAAGCACTACCATTCACTCAATGTACAGGTGGTATGTGATGCCACGATGAGGATAATGCATGTGGTACCCAAATTCCCTGGTTCCAGTCACGATTCCTCTATCCTGAGGAACTCTTCAGTCTTCCATGCGTTCGAAGAGGGACATTTTGAATATGGTTGGCTGCTGGGTGAGTACACATTTACATGTTATAACACAAAACACATTTTTATTTAGGAATGTTGGCATTGTAGAATTTGATCACTAATGTAAGCTTATGTGTGCTCCATTCATTATAGGTGACTCAGGATACGGAATTAGGCCGTGGCTCTTGACTCCGGTGCTAAACCCTCAAACTGAAGCAGAGGAGAGGTACAATGCAGCCCATATATCTACAAGATCTGTTATAGAGAGGACATTTGGCCTACTCAAGACCAGATTTAGGTGTCTGGACAGAACTGGTGGGGCTCTTCTATACAAGCCTCAAAAAGTCTCTGATATTATCCTTGCCTGTTGCATTTTGCACAATGTTGCACTCAGGCACAATGTACAATCAGACCTAGCTGAGCCTTTGGTAGACGAGCATCCCACCCATGTAGCTGCTGAAAATGAACAAACAGCCAGTGGTGGCCAGACACGCCAGAATCTCATCAATTCATTTTTTTCTTGTAGTAAAAACAGATATGTTCCAAGTTCTACTTTTATACTTACATTATGTTATCTTAACAATAATTTTTTTTTATATAACCTTCTGTTAGGACACAGATGAATATGGGTTGCACACCTTTCTTTTCTCTGCTGTGTGCACAAAGGGATGTGGCACCGGTATGTTATTGTTGCACAGGTTATATAATCCCTCTTCAATTGTACTTTAGTTGTGTGTATGTGAATACAACTGGGGTAACAAAGCACTAATATTTTAGCATTGTGTTGTTCCTTATGCTAACACAATACACATATTATGCCCATACTCATTCATGCTTCTAGTATGCTTACATACAATGTTATTGGTGCAGTGTAACATGTACATCCATATGATGTGTACACCAGGCTCATTTACATTTTGAATGTCATTAAATATACATGGTGTTGCACATTTAACACCAAATACACACTTTGATGTGTTGTTTACGGTACTGAAGATGGCATGTCAATGTTTGCAATTTATATATTGTTCCTTTGCATTATAGGTATATTTGCAGTATGACTGATCATGGTATGTATATTTGCTGACATCTCTCATAAGATGTGGCTACCTCAATCTTCCTATAATTATTTGAACTAAAAACCCAACATATTGGTTTAAACACAAATGTTACATATATGTACTTTCTGTATCATGTATATGCATTTAGCTACTCTTGAGGTTTCATGTGCATTGTATTACAAAATGATTACTCACATTTCATCACATTTTATGTATGTTTCCTTATAATTTCCATTAATGTAATATAGAGGTGTTTGGAGAAAAGGGGATAACTGTACTTATTTGTTTACTTACGGGAGCACATTCATCACTAGCATAGACACACTTTTTAAGACAACTGTTTGTGTCTCTATCAATTGGTGTAGGATCCATGTATAACACCGACAAATGATAACACCAGCTTTATTATGGTAGCTTATATCATCATATTGACTATACTATGTATTTTTAAACGATTAATAAACACCGTAAACTATAGTTAGTTAGGTTAATGAAATATACACAGAAACGTACTTCATAACATGATGGTGATGTCATATTCAGAACATCATGCATTGGAGGGGACCATAACATCTGGCCAGTAACATTATTTGCTACAGTCCCAAACCATTTTATCTACATACCCATGTAACAAGAGATTTTAAATATAAATGGCTACTTGGTTGTAAGTGTCCTTTACATTGGGAGAAGGAGTGGCTCAGTGAGTAAAGACACACACTGGCACTGATAGTTTGAAGCAGGGGAGTCTGGTTCAATTCCCGGTGTGGGCTCCTTGTGACCTTGGCCAAGTCACTTTATCTCCCTGGGCCTCATGCGGCAAAAAAACATTTGTACGTTCCACGGGCCAGGGACCTCAGGCTGAAACATGTGTCTGTAAATCGCTGCGTACAACTAGCAGCCCTATACATGAACATGCTCATATTATTATTATTATTATTATTATTGTTACATAGTTTCGACAGTCATACGTTCCATTACACAATAGAATACACAAATGTGTTAGCAGAGTGGGAATGGTTGTTATATAAAAAACACACCATGTCATAAAATGTTAGTAGTCATTAAAGAACACTCAAGAAAAATTCAATAGGCACTATTTTGCAACATCATTATGTTAATTAAGTGCTTATGCAATATAGGCATAAGGGTATCACTTTTTTAATTGTTTGTTAATAAGCGCTGCAAGCAATATAAAATTAGTTCCATATGTAGTATAGTAGTCGGTGGCTCCTCCTCACAATCATCTCATATAAAGGTAGACTCTTCTGAAATCATACATTGATCCGATTGTATCTTCCCCGACATCTCTGAAATACAGCAAACACATGATGGTCAAATATGGCACCTTACTATATATGTATCCGTGACAACGCGTTACACAGCTCTATATGATTGTGTACATACACACGTCACTCATTTATATGTTACAACTACAAGTGTACATCAGTATGTAATTTTTATTATCATTTGTAGCAGCCATAACTATGTATATGAAGTGAACGTTGCCTGTATACTGAAAAATGTGCGCGCACATCTTAGTGTGCGCACGCACTTCACGCTTGGCTCCACTAACTGTTAGCGCATGCGCAAAACAAAGCGAACGTTGTGCGTTCAATACATGTAGAAAATACCAGTAAACATCACATCTTTATTTCAAATACAATGAAGATGAAACTAAAATCATTCTAAACGAGTACATCTGTATTCTTTTAAACCAGACGTGTTTGGACAGAAAGGACGGCCGATAACACAATGCGCAAATGCAATACGTGTGACGTCATGTTAAGCCAGCGTGAAACGCACGCTAACACTCCTCCCACTCAATTAACATTCGGCTAACGCCCAGGGTACGCCTACAAACACTGAGCCGCACGCATCACACACTGCAGTTACCGTTACTATAACAAAACATGACAGCCAATAGGCTTTGAGGCGCGCACGTCGCTTGGGGGCGGGACTTACATCCGTAATCCTTTTTAAGGACGCCTTGGCCCATGACAAGGGTCCCACGTCATACGTGGTGGACCCGGTTTTCAATGTTGTAGATGTTGCATGATAACAAAACAGGTATGTGTTAGAGTTATGGAAAAATGTTGCTAATATGTTTAAAGGGATAGGAAAGTACGTATATGTATACCGTCAGCAATGTGTACTACTCTTTCAGGTTCTACTATATTGTATTAGGAACCAATTTGTTTGTGATCGCTACATGTTATGCAGTCTGCAATGTTACGCTGTATCCACGCATTGAAAGTGAAAATGGTGGATAAAAAAAAAAAAAAAATTTAAACGCAGAGTCAACGCATAACGATTGTTATATTTACCATTCTTCTAGAATTAACTCTTCGCCTGGCTGCAACTGGTCGCTCCAGAAATGCAAGGCATTTTCATCCACGCTTGACCCAACCGCTGAATCCAGTATGACACATATCTCCTCCAGGAAGCGCTCATAGGAATCGCCACTGCTTTCTTCAAATAATTGGTCGGGAGGTAGGTTCATTTCTTCGGGTTCCCATTCCAATGCATTTTCAGCTGAAAGGCTTGGTACATAATCATAGTACTTTTGTTCTTGTACAATGTGGGTTTCAGGAATGGAGGCTGCAGATATTGCAGCACGTATCGATTCAAACGGATCAGTAGTAGCGGATACATTGCTATTGCCATTAGGAATAAATATGCCTTTCACGACAATATAAGTGCCGTCTTTCAGGAGAAATTGTTTTTCCTGGGCAATCTTCCAGAAACCATAGGTGTGTTGTAGCTTATCCTGGTCACGTTCAAAAAAGTCATTACTTGATAAAGTGAATCTTATTGAGGAATTAAAATTCCGTGCATGCTTACGGTCTTGGTAATAAGGATATTTTGCTCGAATGAAATCATCGATTTGGCGTGTGCTTGCTTTCTGTCCGCGACTGTTCAAGATGGCTTCACAGATCATGTACTTATACCCTAAAAGGGGATTAATATTGGTAACGAATTCATCAGCCATGTCTGAGTAGCACAAAAGCTGTGTGCAGGTCTGTGTTATTTGCTCATCAAAATGAATGTGCTGAATGGCTAACAAACTCCTGTTTTTCCTTGTCAAGGTCATCAAAACTAACTACTTTGACTCCTTATTTCAAACGCCAATTGGCTTTGTAAATCTAATTGGGTTAACAGTTGTGGTTAGTGATATGGGACTGTGGGAGAAACATTTCTCCTTCTTTTATCTCGTTTCTGAAAAACATCCCTAGACTTTGAAATCGTTCACATAGTGTTTTTTTGAAAACTAACAAAGACCACTGTGTGAAAATAGTTCTTAGCCAGGCATATCAGTACAAACACACACCTGCAAAAAGAAATGTTTTTTCCCCGCTTACATTTCTGTGTGTATGTGAAAGTCTGGTTAACTCCCTGTCTGCATGAGTTTAAATACGTGTGTATATATATATATCTAAATATATCTCTCTTATAAAAATATATATATATTTATATATTATATTTTATTTTTTTAATATTGCAGGAGTACACACAACATTGATGGCAGTAAGTATACCTTGTATGAAACCTATTTAAATGGTGAGAAACATGATTGAATGAAGTAATAAACATTTGTTTAAGCACAATACTGTTAGAGTCTCATACTTAGGATATTTCTCAAACATTATGCCTGTATTATTAAAATAGTGTGCTTTCACAAGGAAGCATGAAGTGTATTAGTTTGTAAAATACATGTATACCAGTTTATATAGTACTATATATATATATATATATATATATATACACACACACACACACACACACACACACACACACACACACACACACACACACACACACACACACACACACACACTCTGTGTGTGTGTGTGTGTGTGTATATATATTTTTATACATTCTGAGATGTTATTGAAACAAGAACACACAAATGATTAAAGGACAAAATTAGAATGCCCAAGCAAGGCAAAGGTAAGTAATAATTTACACATAATCCTGCTGTACACGTACAAGAAAGATGTTTGCAGTTACTTAGGTGTTTTTATAAATGCATGTGACTAATATGCATATGCAATTCTTACATCAATTAACACACCCAAATGCAATGTTTTGCTGCAAAGTCAATGGCAGCTTCTCTAAACTTTGCAACTGGTTCCAGGTGGACCATTACTGAACAGACGATTAATACATAAATATTTATAACACTATTCATTAATTGAGTGTTAACATTTCCAAAACTTCACGTGTACAAGAACATACTTGAAAGTTTGGAAACAACACAGTCTTCAGCATACATACAATAGTAATTAGATAATGTGAAGTCAACAAAACAAGGCCAAAGACATATTTTCTGAATTATAACATTTATTTTTTTTGTTCCTTTTGCGAGCGAGTAACAGGCCTGCTTGTTGTCTCTTGAATTTTCCTTTTTCTTTTGCCACCAACTTTAGGCACAGCAGAGCCACTTTGAGTGGCCTCTGGCACTTCACGGGCAGGGCTTGTGGGCAGTGACTCACCTACAGGGCTTTTGGGCAGTGACTGTTCACCTACGGGGCTTGTGGCCAGTGACTCACCTACAGGGCTTGTGGCCAGTGATTCACCTACAGGGCTTTTGGGCAGTGATTCACCTACAGGGCTTTTGGGTAGTGACTGTGAGCAAGTTGGTAGACACTGCACAAGTGATGGTTGGTCTGTTTCATGTGTGTCTTTTGTTGTTTTTGACCAAAAACTGGTCAGTAGTAACTGCTTGTATTTTGTTTTTGTGGGCTCCTTTGTAGGTGTCAGCTGCTGATTTTGTACAGATGGCAGTGGTAGTATGTCGTCAGGAACCTGCACAGCAATCTCTGCTACTTGACCGGTAACATTTGGGCCTGGTGAATGAATATCAGATGAATGTGGTGAAAACTGACCTGCATGAACAGATCCTGGCTGGGAGGTGTTGAATTGTGGTACATTAGTCATTCTCCAGTAATTAGCTTGTGTTTGCTGAACAACTAATGCTTCGAATGAGGTGTTGATTTTTTGCAACTGTTTCGGCACTTCAATGAAGACTCTGTGGAGATGTGCCAATTGTGAAACTGTTTCTTCCTGCAGTGCAATCATCCTTTCCAGCACTGTCATGAAGTCAGAATGGCGACGATTTTCTGCTTCCACAATTTTTCCCTCAGAAGCTACAATTGCATCGTATGTCGTATTTGCTGGACGATTTGCCGGTAAAACAGTTTCAATTGGAACGTCTTCATGGTCACTTGCTTCTATTTGTGTGTGTATGGCGGTGGCGTCATCATCATCATCATCATAATCCTCTTCATCATGTTCTACAAATAAATGTACAAATTATTAAATGTCATGTTAATCTCTGCTGTGTTACTATGTAATTGTACTGTGTCATAAGTAACAACTAACATGTTTCCATACGTTTTATAACCTCACATTAAAAACTACCTTGACTTAAGAATAATGTTTGGACTCAGTATGAAATATGAGTGAATGAAAACTTGCTGTAAACTCACAACTCCTACATGATAGTTAACATCACTAACACAATACAAGTTGCCTTACACTTCATTTTCACTGACACTAAGTAATCCTATTTAAAGAAGATGTGCAAAACAAATAATGAACATGACAACATAACATATAGAAGAGCACATATTATATGGCCACCAACTGATACACTCACCTTCTAGGTGTGTTGAGCTGGCTGACCCAGGTGAAGACACTTGTTCAGTCTCAGGTGACACATGTCCTTCAGGGGCAACTATATATAACAATAACATAAGTTTTACATTTACATGTGTAAATATTGAACAAACAGTTATTGTATGTTCTGTATTTATGAGTACCTAACAGCATCATTTCCTTAACCCAAAATGTGTGTGTGAAAGTGAACATAAATAGTTGTAATAACAATGTACATGCCTGTGTACTTAGAAGTTTTGAGTTCCCTAACATACAACATACTATGGTTCTGCAGTAATGCGTGAGGAAAAATACATTAAATTTGTACATAAAAATCATATGTTGTGTAGTGATATCAGTATCATAATGTACATAACTATCATGAGCTGACCATTCACAATGGTTATCATGAAGGTGGTCATATTGCAAAAAGTGTTGCTTTTGGTAGAGGATATGTGTGGTACATTAATATAAGATGTGGCACACATGAATGTGGCTGTGACTAAACAAGACAACACATGCAGTGTGTGATAATGTGTCGTTGATAGTAGTTCAACTATAGATATGAGTGAACTAATGTGTGACGTACGGTTTGATAAGTAATGAGTTGTTGGGGCATTTAGTAGCTAAAGTGAAGCTTTCAAATGAGTGTGATTAACTTCAGTTGTGCTAGTGAGGTTGTAAGAACGGTTGTCCCTTCCCCAAAAAGCCTAATCAGCCACACCTTTCAATTACTTGAAACAGGTGAAAATGGTGTGAACTAAGTTGCCCCTAAAATGAGGCTGTAATTAGTGTGTGTGCTGAACCCCACCCACTCTGTTGAAGTGTATGCTGTGATGAGATATTAATTGCAGCTGCTTTAACACAATGGTAGATGAGCTAAATAGTCGTGTGCAGTTTTGAAGTTATGAAAACAATGACATAAAATATGATACGTGTGCCTCATTATGCTGTCTGTATATGACTTAAATCAAAAATGGACCTTTTCATTAACAACTATAGATGTGTTAGTGCAAGTGATGTTTGTAGGCCGTTGCATGCAATATATTTGATGCATGCTTAAAATAGGCAGTAATGTCATGTTTGTCGGAGTAAAATAAATAAAATACACAATAATATTCTACATATTTCTGTTCTGTACCTGTAGCTAGTAATAATTTCTCATTAACATGTGTTACACATGTGTACTACCCTGTTGTTCCCCATCTTCGCCCACCATCAATTGCTTCCACTGCAGCAATGCATTTTGGGAATTCACATGTAAATGAGCACGCAATGGCACGTGCTATATTAGTTACTGCTTTTAGTAGGACTACAACATATATGTCTATTTTGAGATATATATGTATACAGAATCAGACATATACATATATAGATGCAGGTATGCTTATATTGTGAAGACAGTATAAAAAGCAGTGTAACTATGCAAAATAACTGTAAGCAACGACACGCCTAGTACAGTAATATTTCTCACCTGGTGGAAATTGTGAGGGGTAAATTCCTATATCACGGTCACCAGGTAAGCCTTCCACGACGACGGGAAGTAATTTTGCCCGAAGCAGCTCCTCCAATGGACTTAATATGAGACGTTGTGGTGTGGGCCCACCTCCAGTGCCAGTAGCATGCACGCGTTGGTGTTGTATTTTCTTTTTCAATTTGGACCTAATATCATCAAATCTCTTGTGACAATTCCGCTTGTCCCTCACATGATTCCCACACGCATTGACACCAATGACTATTGTGTCCCACATTTCTTTTCTGCTTGCTGAACTTGTCCGCCCTTGAAAAACATATAAAATATATGAGGTAAATGAATAATAATATAAGCACCAGTTTCCTACACTGCTAGCTGTTCCAAGAGATAGCAAACATGCTGTTTTATGTGTAATATGTGAAGCACATGAGCATTCACTACTAAACCTATACATGTAAGCAAGGTTGCATTCATATTGTATGCAGTTATGGCAAATTGACCGCCTGTGTTTAGTTGTCCTTGTAAGGCATGATAAAAAGCTGTGTTTCCAGACTAATTAACATAGAAAGATATTGTGAAGCCATATTTGCATATGAACAAAACTCAGATGACCTAGGATCACATGTATTTGAATAATAAATGTAAATGTACACTTACCTAGTAAATGTCCATATATACTGTCATAGTGCTCCAGAATGCCAGTGACAAGAGCTGTATTTTCCTGGTCATTGAAGCGAGGATTACGTGGCTTCTCCACACGTTTCTTCCGAGCAGGTTTAGGGTCAGAGCTTGGCTGGTGCTGACTGGACTCTCCTTCTTCCAATGGAAGAGCCTCCAAAAGCTGCCCACCAGCAAGCACGCCACCACCATCCACCCCATCAGCAACTGCGCCACCAGCAGCACTCCCAGCACCAGCACTCCCACTCCTAGCACCAGCACTCACACTCCTAGCACCAGCACTCACACTCCTAGCACCAGCACTCACACTCCTAGCACCAGCACTCCCAGCACCAGCACTCCCACTCCCAGCAACAGCACTCCCACTCCCAGCACCAGCACTCCCACTCCCAGCAACAGCACTCCCACTCCCAGCAACAGCACTCCCACTCCCAGCAACAGCACTCCCACTCCCAGCAACACCACTCGCAGCACCAGCACTCCCACTCCCTGCAACACCACTCTCACTCTCAGCAACATCACTCCCCTGAACAGTACGTTCACTCCGACGCGTACTCGCACGAGTAGCACTCCCACTCCCACCAGCATCACTCTTCCCACGCTTTGCGGGCATACTTCCAGCACTCACAAAAAACAGACAAGAAATGTACAGGCAATCACACGAAACACTTCCACATATAAAACAAGACAAAGATGTAAACAAAACAACAATGGACAAAGCTCACCCAATACACAACAAGTCTCTCAGTCAATATGCAAATGTTCAAACAGCCAGCTCTGTGCGTCTCTCTCTCTCTCACTCCCAACAACACAGAGAATGAATAGCAGTACACGTTGCCTTTAAATATGGCGCGCAATCCAAAACATGCTTGTTTCGCCTGATTCAGCAAGATTTGTGATTGGGCAACCTAACAGCACCCCGCCACGCACGCCGATACACCTGTGTGTGATCGGCTAATCATCGTGAGAGTGGGCGGATTTGTTTTCGGGTTGATTTTGAATGTATTCGGCACTTACTGCATACGGAGAGGAAAAAACGCCAATAACATGACTAATCGGTAAGATTGCCGATTTCACATAATCGACGCTTACTGCATGAGGCCCTTAGAGTTTGTAGGCAAAACAATTGGTAAATCGTTCAATAGATAAAGAACGGGTTCAAGGGGCATAGTAATCCCGGTAACGTCTTGTAAAGAGTTTCTCATTCGGTCCAGTGCTGTTAAGCGACCGGACAATCCTCACCAGGTGTGGAGAAAAGAAGTCTACACAGCCACCATTTCTCCAACACAACTTAGACACATGGGGAAAAATATTCAGTTTGGCCGGAGTATACTACCAGTTAACATGGGGAACACCTAAACCTCCTTTATCTTTTTGTAAGAATATTTTCTTATTTATTCTTGTTTTTTTATCGCTCTAAATTTAAAATCAATTTCAGTATATTATCTAACATGGTTCTGCGGATTTATTTTTAATTTTCGGAAACAGGTCTTTATTGATGCTTTTTTTTCCGGATATTGAGATACAGCAAAAAGAAAAAAGGATGGGTGGGGGGGAGAGGGGTAGGACAGTGGAGACAAGGACGAGCATAAGGCCAGGTCTCCAGTGTCAGGTGCAGTGCGCGGCATGGCGTGAGCTGCTGCGGGAACAAGATCCGCCCCTCAATGGGGCGGGGCCCAGTACCTGCCTGCGCGCATGTGTAGAGATCGCGATGCGCGACCACAAGAATTTTGTCTTTGCTAGTGGCGACGGAGCGCTGGCCACATCACGGCAGCAGTTCAGCCAATGGGGGTGAACCAGCCGTGTGACATCATGGCCGCGCCCCTGCCACACCCCACCCATCGTGATCTTGTCTTTCCCCTCACAAACCACAGATCGCGGCTTGACAAAGTGCACGCAAACACCAGGCGCTCCGACTCCAGCGCTCGCGCTGAGTGACTGGCGCTGTAGCCTTATATAAAGCGCTGGTTTAGAGTCATATAAAATGAGACATCTCCAGTTGAATACGTATTACATAACATTAAATATTCTGAAATAAAGCCATACCAAACTGATCATGGTGATTGAGTTTTCTATTGTCCAAATCCAACCCCTTTGCCATAACGTCTTCATATAAAATAGGATTACAGAGTAAAGAATAAGAAGTCACAAGCGGAAACGATACACCAATATGCATTGCCGTACTACCCGTAAACCTCAGCACCCGACCCCAGCTTAGAAAAAAAAGGGGTGGAGGGAGGATTTTAATTACTCTCTCTAAATGTTATATTAGGAGTGTCGATATGCGGGCTAACTATGAGGCTAGAATGGTGTTAGATATACCTTGCAGTAACCCTAAGCTTAATTCTTGCGATCACTCCTAACCTGTGATAGATGTTTGGGGCTACTGTATATAACCACGTGTAAAGGACACCTGCCAGCTGTTTCTAACTGCAGCCAATCCTGACCTGCTGTATTGCGGGTTGAATCTGCAGAAAGGGAGCTATAAATTGGGACATTCAATTCAGGATAGCACACTTGAAACATTTTTTTAAGACTTCGTGAAAATTTACAGTATACAGTATACAATAAAAAAAAAGATATTTGCTGGGGATATTATACAGTACATCCTGTTAATAGTGCTAAATAATAGAGATAAGACTTTTAGCACAGTATATACAAATAGCCATAAGAATGAATATCTCCATGAGCCCATGTATCTTTTAACTTTCTCAACATTGTTTATTCCCAGCAGCTGTGATTAACATCCCTCTTTGTAAAACTGATAAGAGGCTAAGCAACCCTAACATCTGACAACATCTACAGTGCATACTCTTGACAGTGTAGTAATGAGGTTGCTTATTCAAGAGCAGTCAATATATCTTTCTTCTGAGTGTTTGCCTGTATAATTGGACACATTGAAATCTTTGTGTTGCAACCTCGATATAACTTAGTCCTGTCTTCAACACAAACTGATCTTGTATATCTCACTATGAACATGAAAGAATTGCTTTGAACAACATTATATTGAGACACAACACTGCCTTGGTCCCCACCAAGTCTGCATATAAGGGGTTTATACAGTGACGTGAAGATACCTAATTAGGTGTTTGTCTTCCCACGCTTGCTAGAAGCATTACGCACTCTACCATATATGAGTACTTACTCCTGTGCATAACAGGATCTCTACATTGATTTAATTTGTGTATACTGTACAGTACTATGTTGCTGCATCTATTCTAACATATACTAATTAAAGGTTAAGTTGTATTTCTTCACCTAATCCACATCTGATTTGAGTGCAGTCAAAGAAAGGGCTCTGTCTCATCCTCTCCCTTTGTTACAGAGTTAAGAATCACGTACTCTCCGCTAAATCTGTCTCAGCTTATCTCCTGGCTTCCAATTAAACTCTGTATCACTTACAAAATTCTACTCACTTTTAAGGCTATACACTCTTCTGCCCCTACTTACATCTCAGCCCTAATTTCTCGCTATACACCTGAAAGACTCTTGCGTTCTGCTCAAGGATGTCTTCTTTCTACCCCCTTTTGTATCTAAAGCCAACTCACTTCCCCACATATCTGGAATGCCCGTCGCCTCAATATCCAACTAGATCCCTCTCTATCCACCTTTAAGACCTATCTTAAACCCCACGTCCTCAACAAAGCATATGGGTAGCTCCGTGGCTGAACTATACACATTATACATCGACCTTGGCCCCTTGCCGATGCACGTACCAGAACACCTTCCTACTGTCTCTGTACATTCTTTCTACTTACCACTTAGATTGTAAGCTTTTTGGGACAGGGACGCTTATTCACATTATGTGTTATTTGTAATTTTATTTTATCATGTATACACATGATACTGCTGTGAAGTGCTATGTACATTAATGGCGCTCTATATATAAATATATACATACAGACATACATACAATATACATTGAAGTAAAGCTCAGCATCTGACTCCCAACCAGCCACAACACTCTTGCACTACCTGTCTCAATTGTGGGCCCATATTCTGCCAGAATGATCTTGAATTTTTTGGGGGGAAGGCCTGGGTCAT
The DNA here is from genome assembly GCF_040206685.1 of Ascaphus truei. NCBI lineage: Eukaryota > Metazoa > Chordata > Amphibia > Anura > Ascaphidae > Ascaphus > Ascaphus truei. The sequence goes on along the minus strand of NC_134485.1, from coordinate 411,291,482 downwards.
ATATAAAAATGGAAAATACTCACCTTGATAGCCAGCCACTTTACCCAGCCAAGATATACCTACTACCTTCACTATATGTATATATTTATATATATATATCCACATATATACATATATACATATACACTGGCGACACACTTTATTCGAGCTTGGCTAGTCCCACGAATTCGGGTATACCCGGGTGTATTGAGGTTTGTGACTGTTTTCTGCCCGAGTGCATTGAGTTATTTTCCAAGCAGGGATTGAAGCATTTTATTCCCGCTGGCTGCAATACTGCACAGTATATATATATATACTGCATTACAATTCATGAATTTATGCCATCTGGTAGACACGCGAAGCATTGCAGCCTATTAAATCCTAATCATTATCATTTAACAGATCAGCCGCCCATCAGCCAGGCATGAACCCAGGCTGGGAAGGCAAATGCAACGGGGCTTGTCAGAGGTGAGGAGTGGCGTATTCCAGGTATCTGCCAGGTACATACCGGGTATTTGCTCGAATAAAGTGTGTCGGTGCAGTACAGTCATGTGAAAAAGAAAGTACACCCTCGTTGAATTCTATGGTTTTACATATCACATAATAACAATCATCTGTTCCTTAGCAGGTCTTAAAATTAGGTAAGTACAACCTCAGATGAACAACAACACATGACATATTACACCGTGTCATGATTTATTTAACAAAAATAAAGCCAAAATGGAGAAGCCATGTGTGAAAAACTAAGTACACCTTATGATTCAATAGCTTGAAGAACCACCTTTAGAAGCAATAACTCGAAGTAATTGTTTTCTGTATGACTTTATCAGTCTCTCACATCGTTGTGGAGGAATTTTGGCCCACTCTTCTTTACAACGTTGCTTCAGTTCATTGAGGTTTGTGGGCATATGTTTATGCACAGCTCTCTTAAGGTCCATCCACAGCATTTCAATCGGGTTGAGGTCTGAACTTTGACTGGGCCATTGCAACACCTTGATTCTTTTCTTTTTCAGCCATACTGTTGTAGATTTGCTGGTGTGCTTGGGATCATTGTCCTGTTGCATGACCCAATTTCGGCCAAGCTTTAGCTGTCGGACAGATGGCCTCACATTTGACTCTAGAATACTTTGGTATATAGAGGAGTTCATGGTCGACTCAATGACTGCAAGGTTCCCAGGTCCTGTGGCTGCAAAAACAAGCCCAAATCATCACCCCTCCACCACCGTGCTTGACAGTTGGTATGAGGTGTTTGTGCTGATATGCTGTGTTTGGTTCCCGCAAAACGTGGCGCTGTGCATTATGGCCAAACATCTCCACTTTGGTCTCGACTGTCCAAAGGACATTGTTCCAGAAGTCTTGTGGTTTATTCAGATGCAACTTTGCAAACCTAAGCCGTGCTACCATGTCCTTTTTAGAGAGAAGAGGCTTTTTCCTGGCAACCCTTCCAAACAAACCATACTTGTTCAGTCTTTTTCTAATTGTACTGTCATAAACTTTAACATTTAACATGCTAACTGAAGCCTGTAGGGTCTGAGATGTAACTCTTGGGTATTTTGCAATTTCTCTGAGCATTTCACGGTCTGACCTTGGGCTGAATTTGCTGGGACGTCCACTCCTGGGAAGATTGGCAACTGTCTTGAATGTTTTCCACTTTTGAATAATCTTTCTCACTGTAGAATGATGGACTTTAAATTGTTTGGAAATGGCCTTATAACCCTTCCCAGATTGATGGGCAGCAACAATTGCTTCTCTAAGATCTTTGCTGCTGTCTTTCCTCCTTGGCATTGAGTTAACACACACCTGAATGCTCTAGACCAGCAAACTGCTGATGATCAATTAATCAAGGGCATTTGATTAGCAGCACCTGTCTGCTACTTAGCATCTTAATTCCTATGGAAGCAGTAAGGGTGTAATTAGTTTTTCACACATGGCTTCTCCATTTTGGCTTTATTTTTGTTAAATAAATCATGACACGGTGTAATATGTCATGTGTTGTTGTTCATCTGAGGTTGTATTTACCTAATTTTTAGACCTGCTAAGGAACAGATGATTGTTATTATGCCTTGATATGTAAAACCATAGAATTCAAAGGGGGTGTACTTTCTTTTTCACACAACGGTATATATATATATACAGCTCAACCCCGTTATAACGCGATCCGTTACAACGCGAATCCGCATATAACGAGATGCAAGCGTGGCTCCCAATTTGCATATTTATGAATACTTTACAACACGATTATTGGTATCTTAAATACTTTATTGTACAATGCATACAATTGTACATTATTTCTAACGCGATATATATGTGCTTAGTAAACACTGTTATAATATAATATACCTGTGTGTAATTATTGTGTATATTGGTTCCGGTGAGGGGCTCCTCCCACTACGCTGGGATCCCTCGCCGGTGGAGGCGCTGCACCAAGACGATAAGTATACCCCAGGCTCCCAGTGGCGGAGGCACAGACCTCCTGATAGCCAAACAGGTGACAGCAGCACTGGTAGTTCCTCTGTCCAGGGGGTACATGGGCTACACAGGATTTAATAGAAAAGATTAAGAAGTTTATGCAATCATCAATGGCAATATCCTAATCTAGTGGGAACGTCACCATCAACCGTCATTTTTTACTATATTTGTATCTTTAAGTAATTATCTTCAAAATAAACATTTTGTTTTTGTGTGCAAGGACTAGAATGCTGAGTTCTGTTATGCTGTAGTAATCTATGGCACTAGAAGATGGGAGTTGAAACAGCTGTAGCACTAGCAGCTAGTGAAGCAGAGTGACTGGGTGGTACAACCTGAGCAGGAATGTTCAACAAGTTCTGCATTTCATCAGACATTAGGCTGACATGTCATTCTGTCTAGGCACTGATAGTCTGCTGCTTCTGGGACAGAGGAGAGCAATTTGTTTTAAAATGCATGTGATTCTGGGGCGTTAATGAAGGGCATGAGACAGGTTGTTGACAAGGCTGGCAAATCTTCTACATTGCTGCTGGATACTCTGCTTCTTTAAGTTTTTTTTTGTTTTTTTTTCAGTAGCTGGATAAGGCTACGTCCATAGCAGGGGAAGCCGCGCGGATGCCCCTCCCTGCATCCTCAATAAGGATTTCTTTAGAGGGGGCTCACGCGAGCGTCCACAGGCGTTCTGAGGCGTTGGAATTTTCAGCCGACAGCAGAGCCTGTTTCTCGGCGCACTGTCGGCTGAAAACCTCCAATCACAGCAAAGCAGCGTCGCATGCATGATGTCGGTGCGTCGCTGGGCCAACACTGCCCCGCCTCAGCGGCCCCCGATAGCGCACGCTGGCTCGCCTGCCAGTCCATGGGATCGCTCCTGACCGGGCAGGCGAGCCTCAGCGTTAGCGCGGAGGAGCGCGGGCTGAGGCTCTATGGACGCAGCCTAAGGAGTATGACTTAACTCAGGGAAGCATGTATGTTTCTCCTGTGTGGCTACTTCAAAAGATTGTAATACTGCACACACACCGGCCATGGGTTTCTCCTGTGATGGAGTGAGGAAAGCCATAACCATTTTCCCAACATTATGACATGTCGAGTATCTGGATATTGCTCGTTTCTGCTGCAGAAGCTGCTCCAATATATAGAAAGTAGAATTCCACCGGATTACTCCCTTCTGCTTGTGCTGATGGTATAGGAGGAATCTGACATTTGATCGTAGCCATCTTGCAGCAACCAAGTCTCCACCGGCGTTGGGCCACAGAGGGACCCTCCGCCGTAGTGCTAGTATTAGGGGTTAAGCTTAGGGTATTTTTAGGGTAAGCCTGGTCAGCGAAGTGGCTGGTGGAGAGATGTCCCGGCGGAGAGAGGCTAAATGCCGGCGGAGATTTGGTCGCGGCAAAACGCCTGCGATCAAATGTCCTAGACAGAGGTAAAAGATGGGTCTGTTGCAGGTCATTCAGATTTCTGCATGTGGTGGACACCCACTTCTGTACAGTCCCGTCCTTTTTAAGAAAACTCAAATCAAGTTGAGGGTGTGTGTGAAACAAGGCATGTGCATGTAGCCACGATGGAGCGCGTAAACAATGTTGACACGGTAATCAAAAAGTATTAAACCTGTGTAACCCTCCCTTCCCGACTCTAAGGGAGTTTACATAGATGTCTGTGTAGTTGGACACTCAGGGGGTTTTACTTTTGTCAGAGGGTGCTGATACGCGCAGGCTGGGTGTATATGCAGATGTTAAAGTTGGGTGCTGTAAGAGATATGTGCAGAGATACGACCAGGGAGACAGTTTTGGGGAAATTAAGTAATGGCTTTTATTCAGCCCTTTTATAAGCAGTTTAAGGAAATATACACAAAGAAAATAAACAGACTATCCCTTTATAAGGCTTTGTCCCCGGTGGCCGCGGCTGCGCGCTATGGCGTACGCATTGCACACAAAGTACAGCCCTCTATGGGGCAGGTCCCAGTCGACGTGAGTGCACAAAACGCGATGCGCGTCTGCCTTTGCCAAACGACAAGATTTTTGTCTTTTGGCACGGCGGCCGAGCGTTGGCCACGTCAAGGCAGCGGTTCAGCCAATGAGGGCGAACCAGCCACGTGATGTCATGGCCGTGCTCCACCACACCTGCCCCACTCAAGATGTGCATCCCATCGCTACTCCTAGACCGCAGATCGCGGCTTAAACTGGTGCATGTGCCGCCAGGTGCTCCTACGCGTGTGTGCACGCAGTGACTGGGGCCATAGCCTAAGGGCTAACTCACACCCACTGTCCCTATATGCAGGGCTGGCAGGATGAGACTCTTTCCAACCTAAGACCCCAAAGTCCGAAAGCGGTACCTCAAAGCAGGGGGCCCTTTATGTCTGGGCCTGGGTTGGTGTCCGATGAGTGGCCAGACTCTGGCGGATGTCCCGTGTTTGTTGCACCCTGGAATAGAAGGTCTGGTACCTGGTATCTTGCTGGCAGAGCTCAGCCCTTCTGTGTGCTCAAGAGTCTCTGTCAGTTCCCAGCAGGAGGCTTTTCTAGCTGTCTGATTAGCCAGGTGTAGACTAGTTAATTGTCTAGCTGCAATTAACCAGCTACCTGCTGGATTCCCCAGACCACTACAGGCTTATATTGAAGCCTTATTTAAAACAGGGTTAAGTCCCTGTTACAGGCACCAAGAACTTTGTAGTTATAAACAGGACAGGCTTTATTGATGATTCATAGGTTACAACTTCTTCTCTAGGTGAATTACTGCATCCTGAGAGAGGCACAAGCTTTGAACAGGTTACAGGAGCGAGGCACAAGCTTTGAACAGGTTACAGGAGCAAATACATTTATGATGGGTTGCCTTTAGGTACTGCATAACCATTTATTTTTTTGGGGCCCCTGATTGGGCTACCCTGAATATCCCCAAAAACAAAGAGCAAATAGCGCACAGCCAGGGAGCCAGGTGTGGGTTAAAAAATGAGATCCATTTATTTCAGTGCATGACTGATGACAGCATCACCCCAACGGGGACAAAAACACACACCTACTACACGTTTCGGACCGGTAGGTCCTTTATCAAGGAGTCTGGCATATGGAGCACATAGGTGTCTTAAATAGCCTACACATAATGATGATTAAAAACATGGGTGTGCGATCAACTTGCCCCTCGGCGCGCATGCGCGTGACGTCACGCGAGGCGCCACCACATCAGGCACAGAAACCTGCAGGTAAACACGCCCCCTCCGTGCGCTCAATCGCGCATGCTCACTCCAGAGCCCACACCACTTAACTGAGTTACAAGCCTGTAACCTGGCACACTATTGCGCCCCACGTGACACGCTACTAGGCCGCCGATTGGTTCGAGCGCGCCGTCACTCAACCAAAGGCAAGCACGGCTGAAATGGCAACACGCCCACCCCTCGGCCCCCCTGTATCATGCCATGAATGAGCGCAAGTAATAACCACATACCGTGGCATATTTAAAATCAAAGCTGGCTAGACCAAAGTACATTCACCCCTGTTGGCTAAATACACAAACAGGGTGCCCAATGAAGTGGTATCCGATCACCCTTGCTCCATATCCCACAAAATTACAATTTTATTATACATAGAGAGACAATAAAAACAGAACCTTGTCACTATATAAATACCTAAGTGACAACGGAGTTATCATGACTATCTAACACCCACAAATAATAAGCTAGATAGTTTCTACCAATACATCTTTATATTAAAAACATAACAATATTGTGCTAAATATCAAAATGTATTCATCCTTCATAGAGCGATGAAAAATGAACCCACCATCTCAATTTCAATAATACATCAAATGTACCCAATGTCAAAATAGATTAGGTACATATGGATAATTATTACATAAATGGATATTAACAATAATCCCAGGTAGTTCCACATGAATGATATGCAAACTGTATATAAACTAATAACAGTACACAGTACATAAAGCCTGGAGAAATTCCTTACTGAGTATGAATAAAATCCACACTATTAACGATTAAGAAAATGGCTTAAATTCCACTCTATGTTCAGACCGCAGGGAGTTCTGGTCTGAAGCATAAAAATCCAATATGCCTCCCTGCGGTCCAATATATTGAGTAAGTCAAGCCCTCTTTCGCTGGCAAACACTTTTTCAATCCCTCTCACTTTCAGTCCTTTAACCCCCCCTTTGTCACATTGTGAAAAGTGCTTTAAGACTGGATGTGAACAGTCTCGATTTTTAATCAGTCTCACATGTTCAAGTATTCTGATTTTTAGGGATCTGGTGGTCCTCCCCACATAGTTAATTCCACACCCGTATGTCAGCAAATATATAACATACTGTGTTTCACAGTTAATAAAAGATTTAATTGGGAATGGATGATGAGTAGAAGAACTCATAAAGTGGGTAGATGGTAACATAAACTGGCACATTTTACATCCTCCACATCTGAAGGATCCTTTCGTGATAAATTTCTTAATAGAAAGGGACGAAGTTACATAGCTCGGGGACACATATGTGGCAGTTGTTTTAGCTTTGCGGTATACAAACCGTGGGCCTTTAATAACGCAATTTTTAAGGCTTCCGTCTAACAATAAAATATTCCAATATTTCCGGATAATTTTTTGAACTTGCTGGCTACATTTATTAAACTGTGTAATCATAAGGGGTACATCCTCATTTGTGTGGTGTGCATGATGTTTTTTTATCCTTATCAAAGTACTTCTTAGAGTAAAGGCTTCTTCCTTCTGTCACTCCCTCTGCCATCGGGTCACCCTGTTGGGGATACAATAAGTTATCACTATTAATTGTAGATACCTCCTGAAGGGCACTAACTACATCTTTAGTCTTATAGCCTCTCTGCTGGAATCGATGGCTCAATTCCTCAGACTGTCGGACGAAACCCTCAGAAGTAGAGCAATTCCTCCTCAGTCTGAGGAATTGGCCCTTGGGGATACCCTTTATGACTGCAGGTGGGTGGCAACTGTCTGCTTGCAACAGCATATTTCTGGAGTTAGGTTTTCTAAATACTTCCGTTTGAATTCGACTCTCAATGTCAATAAACAAACGAAGGTCCAGATAGTCAATGTGATGTACATTAAATTTATAAGTGAATATTAAATTATTATTATTACAATTAATGTAATCAAAAAACACGTGTAGTGTGTCTAAATCCCCTTCCCAAATCATAATAAGGTCATCAATGAACCTTTTATAAAAAGTGATGTGTTGTCTTAATGGATTCGTGCTGGTGAAAATAAAAAGTGACTCCCACCATCCCATAAATAAATTAGCATACACCGGTGCAAAACTCGTGCCCATAGCTGTGCCCTGTTGTTGTAAATAAAATTTGTGATCAAATAAAAATAATTGTGCGTGAGTAGAAAATTAATAGAATCTAAAAGAAATGCTGTGTGAAATTGATTGCTATCTGGACCTCCGATAAAATGATTGACAGCCGCCACCCCCTGGTCGTGTTTAATGACTGAATACAATGACGTAACGTCCATGGTCACCCATATAGAATGGGGGCCCCACTTAACAGAACTTAATTTCTTAATCAGGTCCCCTGACTCCAACAGAAAGGATGGTAAACCCCTAACAAAGGGTTGCAGATACCGATCGATATATTTGGATAAACCATCTCCCAAAGATCCAATAGACGAAACGATTGGTCTCCCCGGAGAGTCGACCAATGTCTTATGGACCTTTGGGAGATGGTAAAAAACAGGAATGGTAGGGTTTGGATTCCACAAATAAGTACTCTCTGACTTACTCAAAACTTGGGTAATTTCTCCAACTTCTAGTAACTCTCTAAATGTTACCATAAACCCCTCTGTGGGATCACTTGGTAGTGCAGAGTAGGTAGTGGCATCCCCAAGTTGCCGATAGGCTTCCTTGAGGTAGCCAGTCCTGCTCTACACCATCATTGCTCCCCCATTGTCAGCATTCTTGATGACAATTGTAGAATTTTTCTGTAAAGATAATAATGCCCGTTTTTCTCCTCGATTCAGATTATGCTTAGCCACATTCGAAAATGAAAACCCCTCGGCCAAAGCCCGCAAGTCCCTTATCACCAGGTTCTCAAAAGTCGTCAAAAACGGACTCTTGGTAAACTGGGGATAAAACAATGAGCCCCTCTTGAGGTTAGACCCCCACGTACAAAATTCTGGGACAGAAGTTCCAATTATGTTCTCATTATTATCCCCCAATAATTCCTCAAGATCCTTCGAAACCTGCAGATCACAGGCCTCTGTAAAGGCTGAAACTGATGTTTCTGGCATACCCCCTTCTACAACATTCCCTTGGGAATCATTATTGGTCATAACTGTAGATGTTACAGGGCCCTCTACAATGTCCTTAATTATACCTTCCCCTTGTTCAGAGGTCTGTGCACGTTTCTGAAAAAAAGATTTTAAAGTTCATTTTCGCACAAATTTGTGAACATCTATAGCAGTGTTAAATAAATCAAAGTCCATTGTTGGAGCATACTTGAGGCCCTTCCTTAATAAAGACAGTTCAGCGGCAGTTAATTCCTGACCTGAGATATTAATAACGTCCATATCTTGATTGGTACTTATTTCTTCCTCTTTACAGGCCATCTGCTTCCCTCTCTTCTTCTTGCCTCTTCTGGTTCTCTTTGGTTTTTCTGGAAAAGAGGGAAGTTTTTTTGCTGCCGTTGTTCTTTTGTAGATTTCTGCTGTTCCTGTGTGCTCTCATGGTAAGATCTCTCATAATCTGCTGCCGATGACCTGGGTTCGGAAGATTCTGCCGCTCCATAAGAGTGATGTCCCACTCTCTCTGTCTGTAGAAAGGAAACTGAATGGGAAAGATTTTCAACATCTGAAAGGTCAGAGTCCCCACTGGGTTGATCATTACCCCTTGCCTTTAATATCGATTTCCGTGGAGTCGATCTCATCATCTTATCCCTTTGTTGATAATTCTTTTGGGGACCCTGCGTACCGCGCTCACGAAGAGGAATAACTCGCTGCCAATTATATATTTGCTTCTTCTCATAGTCTATGCGGTCCCTATCGTAACCATTCTAGATCCTGGAACTGTTGCAATTGTGTTTGAAGTTCTTTAATCTGGACTTGTAAACCCTTTCTTTCATTGACTTTCTGTTCTATAATAAGTTCCATCAGCTTGAATGAGCACTGACCTAGTGAAGCAATCCAGTGCTGTTCAAACTGTGGAGTAGTAAATCCAAAGGTTGGGACCTTTTTTTATTCTTAAACCCCTGGGGATCCTTTTATTTAATGTATAATTCTCCAGGGAGATTATGTCCCACCACGCTCTTATATTCAGGATTAACAGTCTCTCCAGTCGCTGAAAGTGGGTTTTTAAATCCGTTATATCCTTAGTGTCTGCATCCACTACACGTTCAAATACCTGTAAAGCTCTTTTCTTTCTTGTTGAGTCGTCAAAGCAATTAAATGCATACATTGTGGGTTCATCTTGTATCACCTCATTTTCCTCCATATCAGACATATTGATTTAAAGAATGACAACAGGAATAATTGTAATAAAAAGGTGGAGGAAAGAAAAAGTCAATGTCCTGAAACAATGAATAAATAACAATACCCTCTGGGTCCTTAGAAAGCTTTCCAGCCAGCCGGATCTGGATAAAGCTACACACACCTGCTCCCATAGAATCTTGACTGTAGATAAAGAAGTTCTCTGTAGTGAGCAAACCCCATGTAGTGTAAACACTAAGTACAGGAACAAGAGGGGAATAGGGTGCTCAACCCCGGTGTAACTTCATCACATATACTTCATCTCAAGTTTTGTTTTTTACCCCTTGTGGAGTGAAACCAATAGGAGTGGGGCCCCTGATTGGGCTACCCTGAATATCCCATCTGGGAATAACTGACAGCTTGTCTCTGTATTACTTTTCTCTCTCTTTAATGTTTCCTGAATGGGGTAACAGAGAGCATGGTCCACTTGTATTGGCTCCCCTTTTTCCCATGGGGGTGCTCACCACAGGGATAGCCAACCTACTTACTGCTGCGACACACTTTATTCGAGCAAATACCCAGTATGTACCTGGCAGATACCTGGAATGCGCCGCTCCTCACCTCTGACAAGCCCCGTTGCATTTGCCTTCCCAGCCTGGGTTCATGCCTGGCTGATGGGCGGCTGATCTGTTAAATGATAATGATTAGGATTTAATAGGCTGCAATGCTTCGCGTGTCTACCAGATGGCATAAATTCATGAATTGTAATGCAGTATATATATATATATACTGTGCAGTATTGCAGCCAGCGGGAATAAAATGCTTCAATCCCTGCCTGGAAAATAACTCAATGCACTCGGGCAGAAAACAGTCACAAACCTCAATACACCCGGGTATACCCGAATTCGTGGGACTAGCCGAGCTCGAATAAAGTGTGTCGCCAGTGTATTCCTTAGGGATGCTAACCACAGGGATCTTATACTTCCTTATTTTCCCACACCACAGGCGTCTGCCTGCTTCTCTATCAGAATAGTCCCAGAGCTACAGATTGGGCAACTTCTAGAGCAGGGGAGCGGAAACATTTTCCCCTGTGCCCCCCTGCCTGCTCTCCCCCCTGCCTGTGCCCCCATGGCAACGTGACCCCACGGCATCATTTGACGCCACGTTGCAATGACGATGCGTCGCCCGAAGCCGTTGGAGACAAGGTAAGGAAACTTACAGAGGCCTCGTGCGGTCCCCCGGCATCTAATTTAAATGCTTTGGGTAAGAGCGCGGGGCCTCTGTAAGCACCGTCCCCCCCTCCCCCCCACACAGAAAATCTCGCCCACCCCTGTCCTAGGGGAAACAGGCCTCCCCTCTGGGAGCCTGTACTGCTATGACTAACATTTCCAGGGAGCCTATCAAAACAACAAAGGGGATACTACCCTAAACTACCTTATTACATAACTGTGTACTTACATACATACAGGTGAGACCCCTCCTCTGGTTCCTCTTGGGATTGAGGGTGGAGTTCTAATCACTCCTATTTATAAGTTCTAGTAACATCACTGTCACCATTCCTACAGGGGGATTGGTTTGGATTCTGCAAAGTCATTCTATACCAGGCAGGTAACAGGCTCCTACTGCAGGTGTCCTAATAGCTGTCCTCCCCCCCGCAGCCCGGAGGTAAGAGGGGGACCCGGCTACATAGTTAATGATTCCTACAGATGTAGCCCAATTAAGTCTCCCCGCAGGCCCCCCCAAAAGTATATTTCTTGCAGCTCCAGAGGAGAAGCAGCCACGGGCAGCCACGACTGCATCCTTTTAGGCAGTAGCGGTCCATGTGGCTGGGGTTGCTGCAATCCTTTTCCCTTAGCAAACCGCAGGGAAAGAAAGTCAGGCTACAGGCTAACTGGTACTTTGATAGACACCTTCAGAGGTCGATTTGATGTGTTAAGGCTTAGACCTGCTAATCCCACTGTTAATGTATTTGATGGATTTTATTTGCCATGGCTTATATTTGTTTGTAGAAACAATTAACAGTAGATAAATATACCTGTTTCTTGTAGATATATGTATGCAATAAAACCAACCTCTGTGTTTAATTATGGGGGAATTATTAGATGACTGGAGTGTGTTAAGCATGAGGTGCTTGCATTTTAGAGAGTGCTTAGAGCAAAGTCTAATTATACACCCATAATTACACCAGTATTAAAGGTGCAGCAGCATATAAGGGAAAAAACAGCAAGTGACAGAGATATAGTTAATCGGATAAAACGAGGTAACTTGATGTTTAAGGTGTATTTTACTACCCTTCTGCCTGCCTTACTGCTTCCTTATTTGCACTGTCTTTCTAGTTGGTTATTTGTCATGCAGACGGTGCAAAAGGGTGTCATGCCGAGGGTGCAGAAGGTGTCATGCAGAGGGTGCAGAAGGGTGTCATGCAGAGCGTGCAGAAGGGTGTCATGCAGAGCATGCAGAAGGGTGTCATGCAGATGGTGCAGAAGGGTGTCATGCAGAGGGTGTGAATAAATCAGATTACTTTATCGCTGCGTGAAGCAAACAAGATTAACAATAATATATCCTTCAGAGTCCTCTTTCTAAGTGAAAAACAATCGAAAAATGTTCAAATATTAATTTATACAAATGATTCTTGTCTAAGTTTTTTTTTAAGGCATATATCCATAACCTTTAAATGGGTAGCCTCGCATATATATGTGCCCCCCCCCCCCCCACAACTTTTCAGTGTAATTGTATCTATATAAATAAAAGTCAAGATCTGTTTTTTTGTGGGTTTGTTTGTGCTCATTGCCTCTCATTGGCTGACTGCGGGCAGGACTTGGCTCTCATTGGCTTTCAAGCACACTGAGTGAGCTGTCGCCAACCAACCAGCCACCCCCCCCCTCACACACCGCCGAACAACCCGCAGTCAGCCGCCGCAGACAAACCCCCCCAAACGCCCCGGTAAGTAACTCCCCCGCCCGCACCCGCAGTGAGCTGCTGCGCAGACACCCTCCCGCCCGTACCCCCAGTGACCCGGCGCATAACACCCCTCCCAGCCACTCCCCCAGTGAGCCGCCGCCGGCGAGCTCTGAAAGGGGGGGGGGGAAATCATCAACCTACCTTACAGTATTTCTAACACATAGTACCTACTGTAGTGCCGACGAGTATTCTAAAACAAATCTGGGTCAATCACCAACAAGACCCAGGTACATGCTGGGTACATGCTGGGTACATGCTGCAACGTTTCAGTGACATTTCTGCAGACAGACTAATGGCCCATCGGATTAACAGAATGGGACTGCCATTGACCCCTGCTGTGTTAATCCAATGTGCCATTAGTCTGTCTGCAGAAATGTCACTGAAATGTTGCAGCATGTACCCAGAATGTACCTGGATCTTGTTGGTGATAGCCCCAGATTTTCCAAGGCAAGTTTAAGGCAAGTTTTAGAATACTCGTCAGCGCACCTGTATGACAAAATTAAATCCCGGGAAACGCCGAGTATATCAGCTAGTTTCTTATAAAGATTAAGGCCCAGGACATAGTGAACTCAGCGTCGCTGAGGCGGGCTGAGCCGCGCTGAACAGATGCACAAAGCCCCTGCATCTGTTATCAGCGCGGCTATAGTTTCTCCCTCCGCATGCGTGCTGATGCGTGCAGAGGCTGAGAAACTTCCCCGAGACAGGCAAGTTTGAAATTTGCCACTCGGGGAAGCGGAGGAGCGGTCCAATGGGGCTGCAGCCAGTCCGGCATTGTAACTACAGAGCCGTAAAGACCAGTGTCTTTGTGTATGTGTGTGTGTGTCTGTATGTGTGTGTGTGTGTGTGTGTATGTGTGTGTGTGTGTATGTATGTGTGTGATTGATGTGTGTGATTGATGTGTGTGAGTGTGTGTGTGTGTGTGTGTGTGTGTGTGTGTGTGTGTGTGTGTGTGTGTGTGTGTGTGTGTGTGTGTGTGTGTGATGTATGTGAATATATTTATCAAAGTTGCACAATGTTAATAAATAATTTATTCTCACGTCTTTTTTTTTTCATTTTTAAAATATTATATCACACACACACACACACACACACACACACACACACACACACACACACACACACACACACACACACACACACACACACACACACACACACACACACACACACACACACACACACACACACACACACACACGTTCCCCAGTGACACACAAACACACAGACCACTTCAAAGTGACACACACACACAGTGATACCCGCCTCCCAAGCGCGCTTGCTGTCTCCTCTGCCAGGACAGCAAAAAGCTCCTGGTAGATCAAGCGGCAGCAAGCATCAGCACCAAAGTGTTTACTATGTCCCAGGCCTTGATCTTCCTAAAATAAAATGTTCACTTAATTTCCTATTGTGTAAAAATACTGCAAGAGGAAAGAACAATAGGCGGATGGCACAAATAAGTACTGCAGCCATGTTGTTTAATCCCTATTTGCCAGTGACTTATGGAACGAGTAAAAGAAAAGGCTAACTTGAATTCTGATCATTAAGAGTCCACTGGTCATGTTGGCTTTCAGGAATGACCAAGGCACTTGCAGACAGGAGAAAGCATGTCATTTGCATGTGGATAGAATGTTGGGTGGGTGTCTCAGACACCTGGTCTGGTTCCCCCCGAGGAAAGCTTTGGAACCACTAGTTCCATATCAGGGGTGGGGCCCTGTTATGAGTGTAGAAATAATATAGTATTTTGTAGAGTATGGTAAAAGTGTTGAGCAAGGGGATACATGACTGATTATAGCTAATGGTATAGGAGGAAGGGCCAGGGAAATGGGCCTTAGGTAAATGTTCTGTGTGTTAACAGTGTAAACGTTTTATGTTGTACCAATCAGGGAAAGCCAAAGGGTTCTAGCAGTCTATTCAATATATAATCTATAACAATGTATCATTGAAAAAAGCATCAGGACTGGGACTGCAGCCTCTGACAAAGATAGGGCAGAAGGATGAGATTGCTGCCGCCTACCAGATAGGATCTCATATTCTACACCGACTTATCACTGGGTTTCCCGGTTTAACCCTTGATGCTCCTGAGCCTTGCCAAGATGTGAACTATTGGTAACCCCAGCAGCCCAGTAAAGGAGTGTGTCCCGGAGTGCAACCGTGTGTGAGCATTGTGATCTGGGGCAGAATTTTACTTGCGACTGCAATGCCAGTGGGATGCACAATGCCTTCTGGGTGCCAGTTACCCTAGATTCTGAGGAAGGGAGAGAGAGAGAGGGGAGGGAGGAAGGGAGAGAGAAGGGGGAAGGGAGAGAGGGGGCGAGAGAAGGACCCTAACATATACTAACAGCCAGGAAAAGTCTTTTACTTTTTCATTAACTTTCCTATTAACGTGCCTTGGGGTCCCCTATTGTACTAAATTGGGTAACGGTTAAAACATCCCTCCCACAAAAATATATACATACATTAAAAAAAAAGTATACACAATCTTTACAAATATTAGCCTCTGAGTAGCCCAACTGGCTATCTAGGAAAGGTGAACCCTGCCTACCTGGCATTTAAGGTGTAAAAAGTGAGTGGTTGGGTTTTTTATAGTCAGCCCAACCCACTCACATCTCAAATGGGCAGCAACAAGTGAATAGTGTGATCTAATGAGCATGATATGATTAGCCAATAGTGGCTGAACAACAGTCTAGGTTAGGTGGTAATCTGTGATTTGTTAACGATAGCCCGATATGGTCAGGTGTTAGGACTTTAGGGGAAGGCATGTGAATAAGTAGTGCTGCGATAATTACTTATTTGCATATGCCATGCTCAAAATATTGCAGAAACATTGCACCGATCAAAAGCTTATTTTCATTGCTGGCGGTGTGGATTTAGCAAATAAGTTGTTAAAAAATATAATTGATGAGATGCCTAGATATGAAACTTTAGTGACACAATCAAGGTCGTTACCATAAACTTGCCGATAACCCTTTACTTGTAATAGAAAAAAATAAGCAGAGACGTGTCACAACATTGCTTGAGAAAGGCATTACTGACAAAAAATACCTTACATATTTTAATCAAGAACAAACCTATTAATCCAGTACTTACTGCCAGGGGTCAGTAACAGCATTGATAGCCCCTGGATGACCTACAATCTCTGAGGCTAAAAATGTTCTATAAGCATGATCAATTATTTAGATTTTTATTTTGTTTGTCACGGCCAGTAGCACATTCTTTGTAGACTTTACTTGAGTTCCTATGAACAAATCGCACACGTTGCTAATCTTTCTGACCCAGATATACTTGGCGTACAAAAAATGTGGACGACAGTACTCCTCACTTTAGTAAGATAGAGGTACGGGGCATGTGAAATGGCTAAACGTTACTCAAATCCGCTCGGATCTATCAGAAATATTAATGGTTTTACTGCACTACAATTATATATTACAAAAAAATTTTTTTATATCATAATCATAATTAAAAGCCTGCAAAGCAGCCAAGCAGCATGAGATACCATAAAAAAGTAATGACGACGTTTCGGGCGTGCAAGTCCTTCATCAAGCACAGGGACAGGCTGTTGCTTTAATGTAAAAACGCAGCAAAAATGGCGGAGCGCGGGTGATGGAATAACATGGCGACAGTGTAACCTAGGACGCAACGTACAGACTAACGCGATGACATCAAACCAGCCATCTGACAGTTGCTAGGTACTGTAACATAACGCTCTAGCGTTGATATCACAACAGAGATTCTATAATCATTATAGAAGTTTATTGGTACAAAGATAATAAATTAATTCGCAAGAACAGAGGAAATTCCCAGCATCTTATTATATAAAGTAACCAAGAAAAATAAAGAGAAAATCCATCTAGAGTCATATTGAATTAACACAGTATCTTATATGTAATATACAGTATTAACAGAAGAAAACAAATGAAGCAAACACGAAAACAAACTACTTATTAAATTAAGATATCAATAGTCTGAATAGAGTCTACAAATAGGGGAGTTCAGATGTTAAAGATGCAATCCAGGCAGGTTTGATTACCTGTATGAGAAGAAAAGGTGTGCTCCGCCATGTAAACTCAAGCACAGGTATCAGACATAGAATAAATGCAGAAAGAGCAGCAGTATATTACTGAGCAAAAATGACTCAATTAACACTTAAAGTTATGCAGGTGCACTTACAGATTAGCTGGTTATTCCAATTCTATGAATATGGTTATATTACCAGATGAAGATTCAGAGGTTACATTAATTGGGGTGAGGTACTGCTTCAGTTTATCTTATTTTAGATAGAATAGAGACTATCATGGCCCAATAAATGTATTACAATGGACTGGGTTAAAACAATATGGCACTCACGAACACCACTGGCGTCTCAGCATTTTGAATTGCTTTCCAGCATATGATGATGGACTTCGTCCTCCCTTGTCCTGATCTGCTCACAGTTGGGTTCCGCAGAGTCTCTTTCTTCTGCCCTTATTCTCCCTATATATATATACACACACATCGGGGATGACGACTTGAATCCACGCGCGGGATGACATTTTCTTCTCTGCTAACGTTTTCTGGAGGAATTGGAATCACCTCCTCGGACTCTAGCTGCGGGACTTTAAGTACAATATTTATTCATTTTCAATTTTTGTACATCCTTTTTACACTGTCAATTTTGTGCTGGTGTATATTGTTAGGGGGTATTTTGGTTGGCGCTACTTCCATCCCTTCCACTTGTTCCTGAGAAGAGCTGCTTGGAGTCTCCAGCATTTTTTACCAGCGGACATGGTTTTTTTATTCATTTTTTATTGGTATACATTTCCTGTTTGTGTTTTTTTCCTTTCCCCACCCCAGTTCCTTTCCCACCCTATTTTCCTATTGTCATCTCCCTGTCTCAGTCCCAGTTTTGTATATTTGTTTTTTGTCCTCGTCTCAGTTTCAATTTTGGTTAATTGTTGTTTGTTCTAGTTTGTTTTATTGTGGCACATGTAGTTAATTAATTATACTTACTACATATGCCTGGGCTTTTTATATTGAACATATATTTTTTATAGTTATCACCTTACTGATTACATTTCCAGCCCTGTACTACAAATTGTACATGGTTGCATCTTTAATTAGTGTGGCACTGTAATTATTTGTCTTGCGTATATATATATATATATATATATATATATATATATATATATATATATATATATATATATATATATATACACACATTTTTTTCAGTGATATAGCAGTTAGCACTCAAATATACTTCATTATTCTGATGCTTGTCCCATATGCATAAATTAAGTATATTTACCAGATTGGAGTCCAGTAGTAAGAGACAGCACACAGTTCAGTAAGATTCCAAAGCAAGTGTATTAACAGTACAGGGCAACTGCAACCAACTGTTAATACTCTTGCTTTGGAATCTTACTGAACTGTGTGCTGTCTCTTACTACTGGACTCCAATCTGGTATATATATATATATATATATATATATATATATATATATATATATATATATATATATATATATAGACACCGCAAAGATGATATCAAAAAAGTGTATTATGAAACACAGGGCCGCTTTTTTGATATCATCTTTGCGGTGTGCTGTCTTTTTGGTCATCAGGATCCCCTGGTTACCACACGTCTATATGCTGCATATGGGACAAGCATCTGCCTTCTAACCAAACCGTGAGTGCAAATCTCCATACCATGACATATATATATATATATATATATATATATATATATATATATATATATATATATATATATATATATAATGGAAATATTACTGTATGCTCATCTGCATGTCCCAGACAGGTCCACAACCCCGCCTTTCACCACCATCATCTAGCACACAGTGCTTCCACTGCAGCAAGGGACCCCGGGAAATAACATGCAAATGAGCACACAGTGCCACCTTTTGCTTCAAAACCATATAACATGGTGCCCTTTAAGCTTATGCTTGCTGCATTTCACAGCTATGAGCACAGCCTGGGTTAAGATGCATAGCCAGTAAACCCACCCACAGACAGCCGTTTCGACCTAACAAAAATAATGAAAAATAATTTATATATATATATATATATATATATGTATATATATATATATATATAAAATGAAAGAAAAAAGCACCCAATCCTAGTGCGTTACTGTGCAAAATGTATTTAATTTCCCAATAAAAATGTTCAAATTGAACTCACAAACAAAGAGAATAAAAAAGAATTTTATGAGTAAATACTCATGCTCCATGGTTCTGTAGGCGTTGCTGTTCCTCTGCTCCGTGACTCCACTGCATCAAAGTACAGCCCTCGTGGAACCATGTTAAAAATGGTTTTTGAAGCAAAAAGTGGCACTGTGTGCTCATTTGCATGTCATGTCCCAGAATCCCTTGCTGCAGTGGAAGTGCTGTGTGCTGGGTGATACTGGGGAAAGGCGGGGTTGCAGACCTGCCTAAGACATGCAGATGAGCATACAGTTGTATTTACATTTGTATATATATATATATATATATATATATATGAAAAAATCACACTCAGTTGGCACACTGTAAACAAATGAAGAAATGCTGATGCTTGTCCCATATGCACATGTAAAAAGTAGATTTTACCAGATTGGAGTCCGGAAAAAACGAGACAGCACACAGTCCAGTAGGTCCAATAAAGCTGTATTCAGTGTAACATGGCACCACCTCCAACGTTTCGGTCAACCAAGCGTGACCTTCCTCAGGGGCATGCAATAAGTGAATGCTACTGATCCCCCTTATGTACTGGTTAGATGCTGCACCAGTTCTCCTTACTTTGCTAGTGTCACGCTGACCATAAGATGTTTAGGTCACATTACTGCACATGTGCACTTTTGCCTAATATAGGGATACAGTCAGGCACACAGGGAGACATAGGCACTATGCGTTTATATATGATGGGGCTCTGTGGGGTTCGTGCATGCGCGAACCGTCATTACACAGATACATGGACACAGTGATCTCTAGATTGCAGCCCACTATAGCCATCGCGGGACACGGTGCAGTTCGCGCATGCGCGAAGCGTGTCCAGGTTTGCTCTTTGTGCTGTATGTGCCACACCAGCCACCGTAGTTGCTGGCGAATAGTCGGATTAGCATATCCAAGATGGCGATGCGTTCCAACACATGCCTGCGGGTCACAGCGGCGCGTTTTCGCGGGCAATTTTGTCTTCACACGGGTGAGTTTACTTTATTTCTTAATTAGTATGGGTACATAAGGGGGATCAGTAGCATTCACTTATTGCACGTCCCTGAGGAAGGTCACGCTTGGTTGACCGAAACGTTGGAGGTGGTGCCATGTTACACTGAATACAGCTTTATTGGACCTACTGGACTGTGTGCTGTCTCGTGTTTTCCGGACTCCAATCTGGTAAAATCTACATATATATATATACATATATTTATATATATATATACATATATATATATATATATATATATACACGCAAACACTACTCAACCTCTCTGCAGCATTTGACACCGTGGACCACCCTCTTCTTCACATTCTTCATACTTTTGGTATTCGGAACAAAGCTCTATCCTGGATCTCCTCTTACTGTACCTCTCCCATCGTACTTTCAGTGTCTCTTTTGCCAACACCTCCTCCATCGATCTCTCTGTGGGGGTACCCCAGGGCTCTGTCCTGGGACCTCTTCTCTTTTCACTTTCGCTAGGTGACCTAATCACTTCTCTTGGGTTTAAATATCACCTCTATGCTATGACACACAAATTTACCTTTCAACCCCTGACCTTACACCTGCTGTACAGACCAAAGTTTCGGAATGCTTCTCTGCGATATCATCCTGGTTGGCCATCCGCCGACTTAAATTTAACATGGCAAAAACAGAGCTGCTTATACTTCCTCCCAAACCTGGCCCTACTACCTCCTTCCACATTACTGTTGGAAGTACCATCATTCACCCAGTAGCCCACGCACGCTGCCTAGGGGTCACACTCGACTCCTTTCTCACATTTGCCCCTCACATCTAAAACCTGTCGTTTTTTCCTCCGCAATATTACAAAGATACACCCTTTCCTCTGTTGCTCCACTGCAAAAACTTTGACTCGGGCCCTCATTCTCTCCTGTCTCGATTACTGCAACCTCCTGCTGTCTGGCCTTCCTGCCTCTCACCTGTCTCCCCTACAATCTATCCTAAACGCTGCTACCAGAATCACTCTATTCTTTTCTAAATCTGTCTGAGTGTCTCCCCTGCTGAAATCACTCTCCTGGCTTCCTTTCAAATCTCGCATCTCGCACTCAATTCTCCTCCTCACGTTTAAAGCTTTACACTCTTCTGCTTCTCCTTACATCTCAGCCCTAATTTCTCGTTATGCACCATCCCGACTCTTGCATTCTGCTCAAGGATGTCTTCTCTCTATTCCCTTTGTATCTAAAGCCCTCTCCCTCATTAAACCTTTTTCACTGACTGCCCCACACCTCTGGAATGCCTTTCCCCTCAATACATTACTAGCACCCTCTCTATCCACCTTTAAGACCAACTTGCTTAAAGAAGCATATGAGTAGCACCGTGGCTAATACTATATACATGATACATAAAGCTTGACCCCCTGCAGACACACTTACCTGAATGCTCTCCTACTGACTTTGTACGTTCTCCCCACCAATTAGATTTTAAGCTCTTCGGAGCAGGGACTCCTCTTCTACAATGTTACTTTTATGTCTGAAGCACTTATTCCCATTATGTGTTATTTGTACTATTTGTTATTTACTGTATATGATTGTCACGTGTATTACTGCTGTGAAGCGTTATGTACATTAATGGCGCTATATAAATAAATACATACTGCACCGACACACTTTATTCGAGCAAATACCCGGTATGTACCTGGCAGATACCTGGAATGCGCCGCTCCTCACCTCTGACAAGCCCCGTTGCATTTGCCTTCCCAGCCTGGGTTCATGCCTGGCTGATGGGCGGCTGATCTGTTAAATGATAATGATTAGGATTTAATAGGCTGCAATGCTTCGCGTGTCTACCAGATGGCATAAATTCATGAATTGTAATGCAGTATATATATATATATATACTGTGCAGTATTGCAGCCAGCGGGAATAAAATGCTTCAATCCCTGCCTGGAAAATAACTCAATGCACTCGGGCAGAAAACAGTCACAAACCTCAATACACCCGGTATACCCGAATTCGTGGGACTAGTCGAGCTCGAATAAAGTGTGTCGCCAGTGTACATACACGGATATTTGCATAAAGCTTAGCGGCAAGAACACTGCCTTAAAAGCAGGTAATACATTTTATACTTTATTATAACAATAAAAAAAAAATGCAAACTATTAAAAGTATAAAATGCTTACAATTTTTGTAACAAAATATGTATCGAATTTAAATTTAGGTCTTATCATTGGCTCACGTTTAAGTTCTTTTATGCAGTATAGTATAGTTCTTTTTACTTGTATAGTAATTGGAAGGCAAACCTTTCATACCGTTATTGTAATATACTGATAAAGTTCCTTTTGACAAAAAAACAAAACAAAACATTATTTCTAGAATAAAACAGGAATTAAAATTTTCTCGTCATGTACGTGGTGCGCCTGGTGTCATCTTATTCAGGAAGAACGTCCAGTCAATCAAAATGCCAATCCTAAAGACCCCAAATCGACACTGCGTTAAGAGGTAGGATCTCCTCGGACCAGTGTACTCATTCCAGTGAGTCCTCTGACAAAGTGCACGGATGCACGAAACGCGTCAGAGGTTCTTCTCAAGTTCCCTGCTAACTTGTGTTGTAGTTTTCCGAATAAAATAACTTTTTTTTGTAGCGATCCCACATCCGTCAGCTTTCTTCGTTTTGGAACGCAGTATTTCCTTTGTTTGGTAAGCCGTGCACCACCCATATCGTCCCCCTTGGGAGAACTCTTCCTACTCATTCCAGTGTCATGCCTAAGAGATTACATCTGCGTGACATGACCCCCCCCCCCTTTTTTTTTAAACAAAATCTTACACCTTACTCCCAAATCTGATACCTAGAAATACTTTACTGTAAATGTGCATGTTGGTTTGTAAACATGGGGAGCAGAGACCTGAAAGGACTTTGATTTCTTCTGGCTCTGTGATACTTTTTGCCGGACAGAACGGTGTGGTTCTTCAACTATTTGCAGCCAGGGGCCCCCATTTCCCCCTCCCTTTATTATTACTGGTTATATGACAGGAACAGAAGCCCCAAAGAAAATGAAATTGTGCTCAATTAAGAAAACGAAACAAAAAACAGTCGGCCACATCTTCGTTTGAATGGTTAGTGTTCCATCCCCTTTCCTATTGTTACTTTCATGTCTGAAGCGCGTATTCCCACTGCGTTATTTATATTATGTCCCGTGTATCACTGCTGTGAAGAGCAATGTACTTGGATGGCGCTATATAAAGATAAAACAGGCATAGAAAAAAGGTGCACTCTCTTGATCCCTTGTTTGGAACTGCCTCGGGTGCACGCCGTGCGCCAAACGGCGCAACCCATATAGCAATGTATTCTCCCTCCACGAAGGAACAAACAAAATGGCAGCACTGCAGAGGACTAATGTTGGATTTATTTAAAGTGAGGTCAGATCTGATTTCACTTTAAATAAATCCAATATCAGTCCTCTGCAGAGCTTCCTGCTTGGAAGGAGAATACATTGCTATATAAAGATATACATACATATACTGAATTAAGCCAAATCGATGATTAAACCCAGCATAAAATGTTTTTTTTTTTTTTTTGGTTGGCTACAAGGAGTGCATTTCTAAAAACAGTTTGGGCCATGCGTTCGGGGCTGCACATGTAATCACGGTCTCATCAGAGTTGTCAATCACATCTTCTCTTCCTCTTTATTTTTTTGTAACTTATTTATTTCAATGTTCAGATACCCGTATTGAAAGGGATACAGAAATAAAGAAAAAAGAGAGGGGGGGGGGGGAGAGGGGGGTAGGTACCACAAATTTAACACCAGAATAAAACAAAAAACATAAATATAACAACGCCAGACAACCACAACCCCATTCATTACACAAAATATGAAAAAAAGGACATAGAGTCCATCCACGGTGCAGCAGAAACGAATCACAGGCTTATGCCATATAACATCCAATAAATCCCTTATATAACGGATAATAGCAATCTTGATCCTGGGTGTATACGTCCTTCTAAAGCTGCTCCAATATATTGAATAGGAGTACTGACATTAAGTGTCATCATAACCTATAGTTCATAAACATGTGACCGCCAAATCTAACAGGCTTAAACCGCAGAGTGGGATTTATAGGGTACTAGGGAGACACAAATACCAGTGGTAGAGTGTCCCCTTTTAACCAACCACACTCAGAGCCACAGAACATATAGGTAACGCAGTCAGTAACCAGCCAGGCAATACCACAGTACACTCACTGTTTGTATGAAGTGAAAGCGATCCGTGCAAGCGTGCATCCAACTTGATAGAAGATCAGGAGAAGAACAGCCTCTGGGGAGGAAAGTGGAGCACTGCGCAGGGCTAAAGTACAGGAACCAGCACACCATAGGTTAAAAACGACTTTATTAAGCAGCTAGGGGAGACACCAACAGTGGAGCAACCACCCACTCTGACGCGTTTCGGGCTAGGCCCTTTGTCAAAGAGTATGGTGTGCTGGTTCCTGTACTTTTGCCCTGCTCAGTGCTCCATTACACAAAATAACCAACTCTCTGAGAAACTACAACCCTCGGTCCACAGTATCACAAAAAAATCACCTATTCCCCCTAGAGTACCAGGGCTCTCAATCTTTCTGAATTTTTCTAGAGTTGTACAGTATCTCACAAAAGCTGTTAGTCTTTCCATAGATTGCACCTCGTTTATTCTCGAGATAATCTCTCTCATGGAGGGGGGTTGGGGCTTTTTGCAGGCCCCTGCGATTGCACGCCTCGCCGCAGTCAGGATATGTAACAATAATTTAGATTTGTTTTCATTTAAAGATTCTAGCGGCTTACCCAGGACCATTATTATCGGGTCTAGGGGAATTCTTATCCCAATAATTTCTCGCACCAGATTTTGCACTATTCTCCAAAATCTCTGTATTTTGGGACAAGACCACCAGTTATGGGCCATATCCCCGACACCACCGCAACCTCTACCTCAAAGATTCGTAGTTGCTGGATAAATCTGCCTCAACCTCTGAGGCGTCAGATACCATCTGAACATAACTTTATAAATATTCTCTTTAGATATTGTACAAAGTGAAGTATTCGTTGCATTGACCCAAATAAGTTGCCAATCTTCCCAGGGAATCTCTACCTGGAAATCGTGGGCCCATTGGTCCATACAGCGGTGTGTGCAGGGGCCCTTGAAATCCCGAGACTTCTCTTCCTCTTTAAACACATTATATACATACACTCTTCTCTGGTCACTACCACCTGTTCTTTTGGTTTTTCTGGTGTTTAAAGAATCTTCTGTTGCCAGCAGAGTTTTCAGGTGTGCCTAATTACCCTAATGGGTTCCAAGATATCCGATGTTCTATTCAGTTGTACCGTATGGCTACAACAGGGGTGCTCAACTCCAGTCCTCAAGCTCTCCTCCACACCCCCCCCCCCCCAAAAAAATATTTCAGGGTTATAGGATAGCACAGGTGTCTCAATCAGAGGCTCAGTCCATGAACAAATAAAAACAAAAAATGTGCCAAAGCAGTTTATTTTCTTTTATTCCGCCGCACAGTAAAAGTCGGAGTTGTAAGTACAGTATAAGAAATGTATACAAAGGTAACACGCGTATTCTGATAACCAAGCACCGCTGAATGATCACGTTCCTACATATCTCCATTTGTTCTTAGCACTTGTGTCACCATATGGAGCATTTCTCCACTTTTATCATTAAGAGACAACACACACAAGGTTGTAGGACAGGGGTGGGCAACTCCAGTCCTCAAGGGCCACCAACAGGTCAGGTTTTCAGGATATCCCTGCTTCAGCACAGGTTGCTCAATCAGTCCCTGCTTCAACACAGGTGGCTCAGTCCGGAAGCAGGGATAGCCTGAAAACCCTGGCCTGTTGGTGGCCCTTGAGGACTGCAGTTGCCCACTCCTGTTCTAGGATGACTGCTTGCAGGTGTCCCACCTCCTCTGTGTGCTTCCACCTTAGGCAGATGTTACTTTATAATCCATGATACACGAATTGGGGGCTTTTGAATTAATCTGTCAGTAACTAGTAATGGGGCAAAATGTATGCTTTTTAGTGATGCAACGGGTACCCAGTAATAACCTTGTGTTTTGTTAACCCGGCATATCCGGCCATACTTTACCTACGAGGAAATTACCTGGACCCGGCTAGAATCCGGCTGGTTCTGGGTACTTTAGCAGAAGACAAGGACAGCAGCCGGCGGTGGACATCCTCCTTCGCTCCCTCCACCGCCAGCTGTTGTCCTTTGCAGGCTGCCATCCTCCTCTCCCTCCGTCGCCGGCTGCTGTCCTCTCGAGGCTGCCATCATCTCTCCACCGCCCGACATCCTCCTCCTCTTCCTCCACCACCGGCTGCTGCCCTCCTCACCTCCCAAATCTACCAGACAGGGTACCCAGTGTTTTTAAGGACCCGGTAGATTTCTAATGCTTTTAAAGCATTATCAAAACTACATTAAAAAAAACAGATGAAAGAAAACCAGTCCACACTATTTTCTTAGCTCAACAATATTTACCAAACATACTATGTACAGTGCTGCCTTTCTTTCATCTAATTACCACCTTAAAACATGACATTGATGTTGAATAAACAAGAAAAGTCAATGTAAATTTTCCAGTTGGATTATTAACTTTATACCGTGTATCAGTGAAAAATCAGAAACGTCATTATGGTAGATTAAGAAAGCTTTATGCTTTAGTTGTAGCTCCTCCGAAGTATAAAAATGCAATTTTTCTCTGTGTTCACTTCTTATTTTTCTGCGTGTACTGTAGCGCTTTCTTTTCTTTAGTGCTGCAGTGCCCATGTCTCCTCTGGAGCCGTTATACCTTACACTCCCAATGTTCTCATAGGCATACAGTAACGTCAATCATTTACCATCTACAGTGTCTGATCTCCGAATGTCCCGGAAATTACATGGATACATTATATGAATATACATTTGTACATATCCTGGGCAGTTTGGGGGCCTCACAGAAGGCATGAATGCGGATATCTAGGGAACGGTATAACATCTTTGATGTTTTCCACTCCCAGAATGCATTGAAGGTAGCGTTCGAAACCCATTCCAAAGCCCCCATGGGGGACGGACCCGAACTGACGCAGTTCTAAATACCTGGTATAAGAGACAAAGGACAAATAAAATAATGGAAGACACAGAGTATCCAATATTTCCCAATATCCAGCATGTTATTTATACAAAGAAAACTTTTTAATGGAGATAACTTGCGGAATTGAATGCCATTTGCGCCGGCATTGATGTAAAAAACATAAGTAGACATTTATTTGCAGAACAACAAAAAAAGGCCATGGAATTTCAGGTTTACACTTATAAATAAATGTATATCCATTAACTGAATGAAATGAGAATAAAACGAGAAAATGTTATTGTATTAAGTCCCATTAAATCCAGTGGTATAAAGAAGGTATATTACTATAGTAAATAAACACACAGATACCCAACAAGCTCTAGCCCACTAGTACTCCTTTGGAGACGGAGACACACACACACACACACACACACACACACACACACACACACACACACACACACACACACACACACACACACACACACACACGGTAATGTTCGGGGTTTCTCAGAGCTTGTTGGGTATCTGTGTGTTTATTAACTATGTGCAGCTGGTCTCAGCCGTTTTTGGGAGGTTAGTGGCCCCTCCCCCCGAAGGTTTAAGCTCTCCCCTCCCCACTTTCCAAGTTGGCAGGTCAGTTTCATTTTGCTGGGTTACGACAGATCCGATGCTGATCATTCAGGTAAATAAGAATTTTAACTCAGGGAGAGTTAGGACCTGCTAACGGTAATGCCTAGAAGTTTGCTCGCAGGCTTAAGACGCTGGCCAACGGGTTAAAATAAATTACCCTTTTTCAAGAAAATATATAGGTATTGCACAGTGTATTTTTGTCACACTGGAAGTAGCTTTGGGCATCTTTGTTTGTTTTTTTGTTGTATATATTACTATAGTATGTGTATGCCCAACACACCGTCTCTAACTATTCTATTTATCAATAGCCATATTGATTTGAGAATGTCTTATCTGTAGGATGTGTTTCAAGAGACTAATAAGAATATAAACCTAAACCGGGCAACATCTGTACATTTGTTGAAATTGTGCCCCAATTAGAAGGCAAAGTGAACAGACGGCATTGAGATGTTTCATGGATAAAGTCTAGGTGATCACCACCAAAATCAGACAATAGACATAAGTATTTCATTTGTTTAAATATTGCAAATACAGGTAAACCCCGTTATAACGCGCCTCGCTATACCGCGATTCGGTTATAACGCGGTTTTCCCGTGGCTCCCGTTTAAAAAATAAAAATAAATTTTTTTTACAAATTTAAAAAATAAAATAAATTTTTTTTAGTTTTTTTTTTTGCACACTGCACACACTGCACACACTGCACACACTCACTGCACACACACTGCACATTGCACACACTGCTCATTGCACACACTGCACACACTGCACACACACACTGCACACACACTGCTCATTGCTCACACTGACACACTGCTCATTGCTCACACTGACACACTGCTCATTGCTCACACTGACACACTGCTCATTGCTCACACTGCACACTGCACACACACTGCTCACACTGACACACTGCTCATTGCACACACTGACACACTGCACATTGCTCACATTGCACACACACTACACACTGCTCACACTGCACACACTGCACACACTGACACTGCTCATTGCTCACACTGACACACTGCTCATTGCTCACACTGACACACTGCTCATTGCTCACACTGACACACTGCTCATTGCTCACACTGCACACTGCACACACACTGCTCACACTGACACACTGCTCATTGCACACACTGACACACTGCACATTGCTCACATTGCACACACACTACACACTGCTCACACTGCACACACTGCACACACTGACACTGCTCATTGCTCACACTGACACACTGCTCATTGCTCACACTGCACACTGCACACACACTGCTCATTGCACACACTGCACACACACTGCACACTGCACACACACTGCTCATTGCTCACACTGCCACACTGCACACACCACACACACACACACACACAGCCTTACCTTGGGGATGATTGGTGAGGCATGTGGCTACAGGAGGGGGGGGGGGGGGGGGGCGCTGCGTGCCGCTGGGGGTGGTGCTGCGGTGGAGGGGGTGATGGCTGCGGGGGCCCCCGATGCTGCAGGGGCTGGTGGGATGGCCCGGTGCAGCGCGGGGGGGCAGGTAGGTGGGGGTAGGTTGGCGGTACGGCCCGGGGCGGGGGGTGGGACGTCATTGGGGGGTGGGGGGCCCTGCGATGCGGCGGAGTGGCAGGACGACCCTGCGATGCGGCGGGGCGAGGGGGCCCGGTCCTGCGAGGGGGAGGGTGGTGACGGTGCTGGGGGGGTTGGTGCTGCAGGGGTCGAGGCGGCTGATCACCTGTTCCCCGGGCCTCCCTCTCGCGCCGGAGCTGATGACTTCCGGCAGTTTTTTTTCCTTCTGTTCCCCGGGCCTCCCTCTCGCGGGAAGGGGCTGGGAGGGAGAGGGAGGGGGCTGGGAGGGAGAGGGAGGGGGATGGGAGGGAGAGGGAGGGGGCTGGGAGGGAGAGGGAGGAGGCATGTGGCCCGCATGTAGGGCTTCCGGACACCTCTTCCTTCCTTCTCTCCTCACTCCCTCCCGAACAGGCACGCGGCGGCCATTTTTTTTTAAAATTAGCGCGACCCCGTTATTAACGCGGTGGTCTCGGGGTGGACCCCGAGGACCGCGTTATAACGGGGTTTACCTGTATTTCTGAACATAATTTCATATTGCCCTAGCACAGGGATGGCCAACTCCAGTCCTCAAGGGCCACCAACAGGTCAGGTTTTCATGATATCCCTGCTTCAGCACAGGTGGCTCAGTCGAAGACTGTTGGTGGCCCTTGAGACCAGAAGTTGGCCACCCCTGCTCTAGGACGATAACGCAATGTTATGCTACAATATTGGGAAATTAAGCCTATGCAAATGAGATGTCGTACAGACATTATATTGCATACATTTGGCTTTGAGGAGGCCATGTTTACTCAGACTTTAACATTCAGTTCTGGTTTAGGCAACGTCATATCAGAACCCTAATGCATTGTGGTTCTGGGCCTACGGGCTCCATATAAGATGCAAAGCAGATTGTTTACACTTAAGAAAACTACACTCGCAAAACCTGTTTATCTACTCAACTTACATTCATACTGAACTGGCCCAAAATATTATTATTCTTGACAAGTTTACCAACAAAACTAACAGAAAAACAGGTGACATAACTTGTATTCTTACCATTGATATGCGTCTTTCAGCCCTAACCTGTAGTTAGAAAGAACAGAAAATATTTAGTGAACAGTTCAAACAATAAGGACAGGTGACAGATCTAATTTTAAGGGAAAAAACAACATGGTTTGGTTGACTTACACAGTAAGTATTCTTACAAACATTTTAGAAATGTGAATGCTACAAGTACTTTTATAGGAAAATGTTCCCAGCACGCAATTTAAAGGAGAATCAGACAAAGGTCAAATGCAAATAAAGAATATATTGAATGAACATAAGTAGATGCAACAAGCAGTCGACCCAAGATAGGCTATGGAGAGTACAACTCATCAAGCAGAACTATACAATATAAAAAATAGGGGGAGTGGAGGGAAAAGGGGGTGAAATACAAAGGAAAAAAGGGGAGGTGAAGGGAAAAAATTATGTACAACTAGTGTAAAAGATGAGGTGATATATACAAGGGGGGCAACGTTTCGGGGCCTAAATCGCCCCTTCTTCATGCCCGTTCCCACAGACCTTTTGAGTCTATGGTCCTTCCCTTATGAACCTCCATCCAAAACCTCATCTATATCAAGTACTAATACTTGAATATGCTAACGGCATGGACTTGATACATTTAATGTAAACAATGACGATCTCCAAAATATGCCTGGAGACACAGAAAAACACCTAAATGTAGCACCAGTGCACTTACTACAGTACTAGCAGAGTAAAAAAAATCTGCCCTGTGTATCTCAAGACAACATAGACCAATTTAAATGCTAAATATAGCTATTGAACAAAATTACTCTCTTTAGAACAAAACGTCTTTAGAACACCAATGTTAAATATTGCTATGATACACAACGATTCCGTAAGTCACAAACTGCTATTAGAGCAAGGAAAGAGTAAAGAACATTACGGATCCTCAGCGATACAGAGTAAAGAGCGGTCAGGTAGTCATCTGTGGCAGTCTGCTGCATTCATGCTCCAGTATTTGGTATTACAGTGCAGAGGAGGGTGAGAGCTCATGTAAAGCAGAGTAACATCTGGGCTGTTCTGTGTCTGTACCTATACTGATGTCTCTGCTCAGCCGAAGTAGAAATCGGACACAGGATCAGCCAATCCCTACAACTGAGAGCCTATGTAAAGATACATAGAACCCTTATAGCAATATCCCTGACGAAGCGAATTAGCGAACCGCGTTAGATTGACTCGCAAGCTACCGTAGTTTTTGGAACACGCAACCAATCCAAAGCTGTCAGGCGCAAAAACATTGGGCGTTTGTGAGTGCACATTTGTTTTTATACCAGTCCTTGTTATATTAAATGTTATTATGCCATGTCATTTCTCTTTCATTCATTAAGGATTCCGTTGGAAGTTTGAAGAATATCCCCAAATTCCAACCTGGTATTAAATCCACACAGCTTTATTTTCATCTGCTGCTATTTGGATAACTGAGGAGGAAGTTCCTAGAAGACACCATATCAGGTGTGCGTTATCCATACTAGGCTTATTATAGGCCTTGATCAATCTGAGTTTACTTTGACATCACTGACTTTTATTTGAGCAAGAATTATAAATCGACAGACAAAATACAGGCTGATATGACTATGCTGGTCTGACTAATTAGTCAATTACAGCAAATCTGTCTAATATATTTCTTTGTGGTTTTTTCCTTGTATTTCTCCTATGTTTGGAAATCTCGCTTCAGTTTGTGTGCCGGAGGACAGTTTCCTTTTTTAATATGTGCATCAATACAATCCACACAAGGATAAGTAATTAGCCGATCGATCGGCAAATATTCAGCTCTGGGGTTCACTAAATGTGCAGTAGAAGTGGACCCAATATGAAAAGTTCTCTGGGGTAGATCATGTGACCAGGCAGTCACTAGTTACAATTGGTGCACTGCTAGAGAGAGGGCGGGGCTCAAAAAGGGTGTGCCAGAGCCGGTTTCATAAGGGGACGTGACTGTGTAAATGGTTGCTATAGAAACAAAAATCCTTGTTACGTTAATACATTAAAATTGTCAGTTATTTTTTTTAAAAAAATGCTACAAGTATTTTCTCATAGTACAGAACTAATTAAAAAAAACAAAACAAAAAAACACATGTAGGATATTGCTTGGTCTGCAGCTTTAATCAAGGGTAGTCTAGTAAGGGAGAAAAAGTGATGCACACAGGTGCACAATGTGATGCATCTCATTCTGATAAATGCATTATATAGCTCCTCCTAATTCCTTCCACTGACACTCCCACTCATGGTACAAAACATACAGTATTATGAGCAAAAAAAAGAGTAGCACGCCACAGGATATTCTCAAGCGGTCTGTGGTTTAGCAACTAAAATGTCAGTCCAGCATAGTGGTCCTTTGTCCAGGGTCCACCTGGAGAAAGGTCCACTATGCTGAACCGAAACATATTTTGTATGAGCAATATGTCCACAATGGTATATCCCCATGGTGTATGTAGTCACCTTTTGAGTAAATGTCATTTTCTTAAACATCATTGAGCGTTTTCAATCTTTTCCTTATTCCCATTGAGAACATACAGTATTGGGTATACGTTTAGGGATAGGGGTTCCCTATGGTCTTTGAGACACCACAGCTTATATGAACAACTTTTCCTCCTTCTTGAATATGATTTTTATGTTGCTGTTTTATTTGTGTAAAAAATATTTAGTATGAGCACTAACTCTTTCTTTGTGATAAAATCTAACATTGAATAAGTAAAGTCTTCAGCTCTAATTAAACCGGTTTACCTGTGAAGTGACTGCTCTCTTTTTTTCCCGTTTTACCAGTGTTTCGTTAAATGGGGATTTAGTTAAATTTGTGTTTTTTTCTTGGAACAAGGGGGACCAATGACTCTCACGGTTATCCTAAAATGAATCATGGTGGTGGATGTGAAATTGGGGTGCTGTGTCAAGATTTGGGGGTTTCCGTGCTCACCTTCGTTCCCTGCGAGAAGGTGAGAGACAATTAACAACAGTGAGAATGAAAGGTGCGAGACAACAGTTTGCTGTTAACACCCACACGCAGCGGCATATTTTCCATTAGGCCCGGGCCTAGCGTGGCAAAAATGTCCGCCCCCATATACATTTGCAGTGCTCTTGGGCCCATCGGGCCTGATGGGAAGTCGCTTACATACGGTGGCTGCCCCTTTGCTGCCGCCCTCCTTCTCCATTCGAATCCTAGCGTTAAATGACGCCTCGGACATCACACAGCGTCGTGTTTCCACGGTGTCTCGTTGCCATGGCAATGCGACATTGCGATGTAAAATGACGTCATGCTACCAAGGCAATGTGGCGCCGTGCGATGTCACGTTGGTGACATCCGCGGTGTCATTTGATGCTGGGATTTGAATGGAGGAGGGCGGCAGCAAGGAGGCGGCTGACAAAGATAAGCTGCCCACACGTCTGTGTGTCTGTGTGACAAGAGTACCCAATAGGGTTCAGCTCCAGAGACCCCTTGCTTTAATTCTGTATTTTAAAACAAAACAAAACAAAAAAAGAGACATCTTTAATTGCCTCTTTAAATCCATTCTTCACGATTTGCCATTATTATTATCTTTTAGTTGTATGGCGCCAACATAGTTTGCAGCGCAGTACAATGTGGGAGGGAGGCTAATAACATTGTATGACTAGAGAGTATATGTATGTTAAAACAAGCAGACAATAGGAAGGCGGTCCCTGGACAAAATGTTCCGCTGCCACAAAGGCCTCCAACCTAGATCTCCTAAGACTGAGAAACCTCCCAACGTCTTGGAATGGCTCCACCATTACAAGACAAAAGAGGCGCTCTCCACTTCTATAAGATTCAAGCCCTGCTTGTCTTGGCTACAAGCTTAAAACGATTTAGCTCGTACCACCCTAGTGCGTACCCGCAGTCTTAAGCCCATCACAGACGTTCTACGTTAAAAAGATACTATTGCCAGTGAGGATTTTGCTCCAGACTTCTGGCACCCAGCAATGGATCCCAAACCACTCTGGGGAACCCAGAGTATGTATGATCTTCTTGGAACATCTGGGCATTCAATTCCGACCTCACCTTCAAGACTGAACAGATTCCTTGAAGGTTAAGCAGGTCGGGACCAAACCGAGACCAAAAAGGATATTGCGAAAAATACACTTTAATCTGCTGATTGAGGAGATGCTCTCTCTTTCACCAGGACACCCTCTCCGAGCGGACACAGGGTGGCACATGACTGGTCACCATCGTGCTGCCTGGCGACCCCTCAGAAGTGCTTCTTCCCTAGTCCCTTGCTATTTGACAGCAGGGTATTTGGAAAAGATCGTTGCTCCTGTGTTCACATTAAAGTGTCTCTTTTTTCTATTAACGATTCTCCTTAACATCATTGGCCATCACATTTTTTACATGTTAATCCCATTTTGTTATCCACTTCCCAGTCATTTTTTAACTATACTTTAAATGCACATACAAGAAAGAAATGCGGCAGCTATAACACAAGCTGTTCACTTTTGCTCTAACAAAAAAGAACAATGATAATGCGCCAGATGGGGTGTTACTCTTGATGAGGGCAACAACAAAACAAAAATAAAACAAAAAACAAAAAAAAAAACACATGTGACATGAACCAGTCCGGTGCGTATAGGGTATTGCAAAAGGAAAAGTATATATGAGTGAGACAAACACTACCCAATACGTGAAGCAGCTTCTTTAAAACAGGGAACCTCCAGTCCCTGCTAGGTACATAACAACAAAGAAAAGGTTAGAAGCGCAGTCAGTATAGGGTTGAGGTCAAACTATATAACTTTATTGAAACATCTAGTCCCAGGGCTGAACCTCTAGGACAACAACAGCATAAGAATTAATGCATATAATATTATTAAAAAAGAAAAAAACTATGTGGTTGAAGCTGTATGTGCAATTGCACTCGATGGGTCTCCAAGGGGTTAAAAACGGGAGTAGCCTGATGATAAATTTCAGTCCTGCAATCTGTGCACTGCCCGGGCAGATTTAGGAAAAAAGAGGGGGTACCCCAGGGCTGAGGCAATGCTCAAAATGCTCACCCTTAATCCACTTTGATATGTTGGTGTCCCGTAATCCTCCTTGCTCCTGAAATTCACTCCGTAGCAAGCTGTTCAGATGCGCTGATTGCACTTGGTAGCAGACAGCCCTCCGGGTGTCCGGGTCTGATGTCACTTCCGGCTGTGACGCACAGACCCTTCCCGGTAGTCTCTGGGCTTCGTCTGTCAGCTCTCCTCCTCCTTCAAGTTGCCGATCACCAGGCAAACAGGTTGCGATCAGCTGGAGCCCAACGTGTGATGTCAGCAACAATTCCAATGTACTGAATGGAAGCAACACCCTATTGCTCCTCCTCCTACGCGTTTCACCAAAGGGCTTCGTCAGGGATATCATTGCACTAGTGCCTTCTTAATTTATAGCCAAGTTGATTGCATTGACTCAATATAATGTGATAAAAGGCTTACATAATGATTCAATAAAGCCATTATCCTAAAGGACTGGTGCTCATGATACAAATGCCTGGTTCATGTCACAAAAAACACTACTTAAACAAAAAACATAAAAACAAAAAAGAAAATAATTGCAATGTATATTAAAATGTTTACAAATCTAAAACTTGGTTAATAAAATATTATATTATTTAAACTTGTATTCTTTTGTTGATTTTTTGGTGTTCGTATTTGTAAAAACAAATCACTTCCTTAATATGTATTATGATAATTTAACTAAATAGATAAAACACCTTGTATAACCCTCAAATATATGTATACTTAAATGACTCACTAATTTAATTATTACAACAATAAAAAAATCAATCAATGCATAAAATGGATAGATAATATATTAAACACTTGTGGATAACAATTTAGAACATCTTAAAATCAATTCAACATAGAGACACTCTTAATATTAAACAATAAATGGTTAATGAGACAGATAAAAATTACTGAAAAGCTAAAAGATCCAATTCTTCATTTAGACCTGCTGGACTCATTGTTTGTAATTTAAAAATCCAGTAAGTTTCTTGTTTCCTAAGTTTTAAAAGCCTGTCACCCCTCATGGTTGTATGGTTAATATGTTCGATACCGATAATGGATAGACCTTCTATTCCTTTATTATGGGCTGTTAAAAAATGACGTGAAACCCCATGTCCAAGGAAGCCTTTTAAAATGTTTCGCCTCTGTTCGGTAAAACGTTCCTTTAAACTTCTCTTCGTGCGGCCTATATAATAAAGACCACAGGGACAACTAAGCAGATAAACAACATATGTCGTATTGCAGTTAATAAACTGTTTTATTCTAAATGTTTCCCCTGTAGACTTGGCTATAAATTAAGAAGGTACTAGTGCAATGATATCCCTGACGAAGCCCTTTGGTGAAACGCGTAGGAGGAGGAGCAATAGGGTGTTGCTTCCATTCAGTACATTGGAATTGTTGCTGACATCACACGTTGGGCTCCAGCTGATCGCAACCTGTTTGCCTGGTGATCGGCAACTTGAAGGAGGAGGAGAGCTGACAGACGAAGCCCAGAGACTACCGGGAAGGGTCTGTGCGTCACAGCCGGAAGTGACATCAGACCCGGACACCCGGAGGACTGTCTGCTACCAAGCGCAATCAGCGCATCTGAACAGCTTGCTACGGAGTGAATTTCAGGAGCAAGGAGGATTACGGGACACCAACATATCTAAGTGGATTAAGGGTGAGCAATTTTGAGCATTGCCTCAGCCCTGGTGTACCCCCTCTTTTTTCCTAAATCTGCCCGGGCAGTGCACAGATTGCAGGACTGAAATTTATCATCAGGCTACTCCCGTTTTTAACCCCTTGGAGACCCATCGAGTGCAATTGCACATACAGCTTCAACCACATAGTTTTTTTCTTTTTTAATAACATTATATGCATTAATTCTTATGCTGTTGTTGTCCTAGAGGTTCTGCCCTGGGACTAGATGTTTCAATAAAGTTATATAGTTTGACCTCAACCCTATACTGACTGCGCTTCTAACCTTTTCTTTGCACTTTTGCTCTAAGACACTTTGTTGTTGTTTGAAATGCTACAATTCTTGCTGAGGGATAGTGGCTGGCTGACCTGAAACTTAAATCAGCCAGACACATTACAAAGAAGTTTATATTACGTCAGTCAGACATGTTAAGATAATGGTATGATCGCTACTTCAGTAATCTAAAATCTATACTAGACTGGCTTTGATCACCCCCGACAAAGTTCCAAGCTGAGCTAAATGTACGTCGGGCATATGCGCATACTATGACGTCATACGGAGTGTTGGCAGGGTATCGCGAGCAGAGAACGGACGCAAAAAGCCAGTCTGGCTGACTGAAATTACAACTTGGCAGCGCACGTGGCTGCTGAATTGCACTTCAAGTCCAAATCTGACCGAGCCTTAACCCTTCATTCTTCAACATGTCTGTTCTTGCAGTCGTTCCTTTGAGCTTTTTTTTTTTTAAATTGTTTTAAAATCTAGGATTTCCTACTCAAATTATTTCTATTCTGCTCGAGATTGTAGGTAAACCTCGGCGAGGTTGCGTGGAATGAGCGACAGTCGAGGAAACACCTGTATAAAGATCTTTAGCATGTTGAAAAGATTCTTAAAAAATTTAAATATACACCTACTTATAGGAGTAAGGTGTCTTTTTCATTTATGATGACGTGCTAGATCAAAAACAACTTAAGGACTGTAACATTATTATTCATAGGACATGTTTTGGGAGAAGTCACTCGCTGTAATGCATCGGATTAGCACAGACTCACAGTAATGCATTGCCATTAGTGGACCAAAAGAAATGATATTTATTTTTCTTATAAACCTTGTAAGATAGACTGCACCTTGTGGCTCGAAGTATTGGCTGAATTAATAGTTGATGTGTATTTTGAAGTGCTTTGGACAATTCCAACATGAAGCAGGTAAAATATTTCAGATGTACATGGACAATTTGTAACAATTAAAATGCTTTTGTTTAAAAAACAGCAGCAACAACAACAACAACAACCTCTAAGTGCTTATCAGGACCTCAATGGATCTCATGCCCTTTTAGCAAAGAATGGGTTAATTTAGTAACCAGAAACAGAGAGCCTTAAAGTAAATGGCAGGTAACAATCAATAATGGCTATTAAACTTAAATGACATGGTTGGTTAACTGGCTAATAATAATAACTTTATTTATATAGGGCATTTTTCTCCCTACGAGACTCAAAAGCGCTGCACAGATGTAAAAAGGGAAAAAGAAAAAAAACATTTAAGATTATAAACGAGACCAAACGCAAAGAAAAATACAATCCAAGATGGGACGGTACTGTCGCTATTAAATGCCAGGTTATAGATCCTGAGCATGTTTATATAGATTTTCAGAGAGCGGCCTCTCGAACTGTATGAGGCAGACTGTTCCAAAGAGTGGGAACAGCGTGGCTAAAAGCTCGGGCCCCAAAAGAAGCCAAGGAGATTCTGGAAAATGTTAGGAGTTCTTCTTCTGCAGATTGAAGTGAGTGAATGGTAGTGTAGGGAACTAGAATCTCATTCAGATAGCTGGGACACTGGTCATGTAGTGCTTTGAATGTCAACAAGCCAATCTTGAAATAAAGTCCCTATTTTACTGGCAGCCAGTGCAGAGAACGGAGAATAAGAGTCACATGGTAATAACGGGTCTTGTTAGTTAACAACCTGACTGCCGCATTCTGCACAGACCTTTTCTGTAAGACCCAGGTAGAATGCATTGCAGTAGTCCAGGCGTGAGGACACAAAGGCATGGACAAGCATAGTAAGATCCTCTGAGGGATCAAGTGCTTAATCCTGACTACAGTATGTTCTTTAGGTGGAAGAATGAAGATTTGATCACGGCTGAAACCTGATGTTTAAGGGCCAAGTCACAGTCAAGGACAACACCAAGATTCTGCACAGGGACAGAATTTAGCAACAGGGAGCCCCCAAGCTTAAGGCCAGTGTGTTGACCTAGCTGCAGTCTTGTCTTCCGATGGTGAGCATCCACCACGAGCACTTCTGTCTTATCAGGATCGAACCTCAACCAACTGGCACTCATCAACTTTAGGAGCTCAGATAAACATCTATTGTAGACAAAAATAGGTCCTTGGTGCCTGGTGCAAAGGACAAGTAAAGTTGAGTGTCATCTGCATAGTAGTGGTAACCCAGGCCATGCCATATGATTATGTCACCTAGTGGCAGCATGTACACTGAGAACAACATAGGAGATAGGATAGAACCATGTGGCACTCCACATGACCGGGGCATTGGTGCAGAGGAGTACATTTCGGAAGAAACTGCAACCTGCCAGTGAGAAAGGATCTAAACCAGCTGAGAACTGTGCCACCCAGTCCACAGAAATCCTTCAGGCGCTCTATTAATGTCTTCTTTCAAACTAGCTGTTATTGTAGAATTATAAAATCGCACATTCTTAGTCCGTGCCCTGCGTGCTTTGGTAACTAGAATCACAGCCGAAACACACAGCTAACAGATAGTTTAATTTGCCAGCAGTTTTCCTGTTGATTGTAAGCTCTCTGGGCCAAGAACTCTTTTCACGCAATATTTCATTTTCCTCTTCCCTATTTTATATCTTGTAAAGGATCTCAATGAAGGGCGGATTACATTCGCTGGCGCTGTATAAAATCAAAATACTATATAATCCGTGTAAGGGCATGATTTGCATATGAAACAAATCTATTGACGATACTCACACTTGTATGTATACAAGTGTGGGAGTGTATATATATATATATATATATATATATATATATATATATATATATATATATATATATATATATATATACAGTGCTTGACAAATCACCCAAAAATCTACTCGCCGAACCAAATAATCTACTCGCCACCTAGTCCCGCCCCTAGTCCCGCCCCCAATCCCGCCCCGCTTAAAAAATACATAAATAAAATAAATTCCTAGTAAGAACATTCGTTTTTGACATAAGTTTATTTATTGTATTACATTATACTACAATTAGTCCTGGTTACGTGTTTGTGTGTGTGTGT